>NW_006283136.1:1244067-1275988 GCF_000327345.1 Myotis davidii
TTCTTCCTGCTTTCCCTTTCGCCTCCCTGCATTGTGCCTACATATGCAAATTAACCGCCATCTTGTTGGCAGTTAACTGCCAATCTTAGTTGGCAGTTAACTGTCAATCTTAGTTGCATATAGCCCTGATTAGCCAATGAAAAGGGTATTGGTCGTACGCCAATTACCATTTTTGTCTTTTATTAGATAGGATAAAGGTTTTTATCCTAGAAGGTATATTGCTGATATTAATGTGACTGCTAACATTTTTGCTTGACATTCACCTCATCTTTCCTTCCCTTTTTACTTTCAATTTGTCTGTGCATTTATGTGGCTGTTGTCCGTACAATTTTATACTAAAACTGATCAATAATTCTACTGTTCTACCTAATGGCTCACAGACTTTGGGAAACTTTAATTCTAATGATATGTTTCTAGTATTTTACTTCTGTTTCACTTTTATATCCCCCAAACTGAGTCATTTTTTTTTTTAACAGTTAATCCATTCTATCATTTTTTTGTTCTTATATTTTCTTCTGTGTTTTTTAGTGGGCCACTAACAGCATTGGGATTTGTTTTTATTGTATAGGACTGTCTTGTTCATTGTAGAAAATTTAGCCTTTTAAGCTCCCATTCTCTTGCTAGTAGAACTCCTTAGTTATTTTAAGAAGCAAACGTGTCCCTCAAATATCCAGATGCACCTTATTGGGAGCCCTTGGATTATTCTTTAGCAGTGATTTTTTTTATAATTGATTGATTGATTTGAGAGAGAGAGAGAAACATTGATTATTGTTCCACTTATTTGTGCCTTCATTGTTTGATTCTTCTATGTGTCCTGACCGGGGATTGAACCCATAACCTTGGCATATCGGAATGATGCTCTAACCAACTGAGTTACCTGGTCAGGGGCCAGCAATGATTTCTTAATGATAAATACTCTTAGAGTTTGTCTGAAAATACCTTTATTTTACCCTGACGTGTAAATATAATTCAGTCTAGAATTCTAGGTTGACAGTTGTTGTCTAGTACTTTGAAGATACTGCTTTATGCATGCTATTTGGAAAATAATACAGTAATTAATAAACAGTAATACAAGAATAAACTCTGTTTCACACACTCACAACCATAAACCTATTTTTGTCCCACCCTGTATGCTATTTTGTTTTTAATTAAAAAGTTTAGGCAACACTTTAAAATTGTAAGATCTGAGATATAGAAACAAACCTATATCCTGTGTTGCCAATAATATTCAATATTGATGACTATTTAACTAATTTCTTATAAATCAATAGAGTCCTTTTCAACTACATAATATAAAGAAAACAAAATTTGAAAATACTCCTCAAACTGAAGGTATATGTTGCTGAAACAGGATAAGAAAAGCATTCAAAAATGTACATTGTATCTTTTTACAGTTTTCTATCAATCAATCCCTCTTGCCACCTAATCCTTACCTGCACATACTTAACATGTACCACCATATTCCTGCAACCTATATCTGACAAAAGATTTGGAGGAATTGAGGTGGGAGTTATAAAACTTTTCTATCTCTCGTGGCGGTTGCTACACAACATTTAAAATTGTCAAAACTCTTAACTGTTAACTAAAAAAAGATTAATTTATTGAATATAAATTATGCCTAAATAAAAATAGATGTTTAAAGTCATAACCAAGTATCATATCCACCCAGTTCAATGATTTTTTAAAAATTGATGATAATAAAACATTGATGAGGGCATGGAGTAATTGTAACTTTCACTCATTACTGGTGGACAGATAAAATAATACAATCACCACAAAAACTTTTGGGACGTTCTCAAGAAATTAAACATATATCTAACCTTATCACCCAGATTTTACCCACAAAAGCATATATCTACAAAAATCACTTTAACAATAATGTGTGTAACAGACTTACTCATAATAACCCAGATTTTGAAATAATTTGTGTTCATCAACAGTAAAGTAGCAAAATTGTTACATGTTTATACAATATGCTTCACAGCAATAAAAGTTAACTACTGAAACTCAAAATAACATGGCTGACACTAAAATACAACACGTTGAATAAAACAAAACACCACAGAAATGCATGCTGTATTATTCCAGTTACATGCTAATCATGAGCATGCAACACTAATTTGTATTAATAGAAGTCAGAAAGTTGATGCTGGTAATTGTACTGACTATAATAAAGAGACACAATGGAAATGTGGATTGGTTAACGGAGAGGTATATCTTGTTTGGGGTTGTGATTACATAGGTGCATACAGTTGTTGAAAATTCTTCCAACTGAACTGTTGAAATTTGTACATTTTCTTTCTTATAAATTATATTGTAATTTAAATTTTTAAAGTAAGTTACAGTATTGCCCTGGTCAGTGTTTTAAGTGGTTAGAGCATCAACTGCACACCAGAGTTTCACAGATCCTAATACCAATCAAGGGCACATATCTGGATTGCAGGTTCAATCCCTAGCCCTGGTCTAAAAAACTCAAAGGAAAATAGATGTATTTTGAATTGTCAATGAGGGACCACTTTATATGGGTCACTGACACACTGCCAGATTATGTTAGTCTGACTAATGCAACCTGCTTCACTCAGAACTTTCCTAGTTTTAGTACTGAAAGCTTTGTCTGGAAATCCCTTTAGTCTCAATTTTAAAACTGAACATCTCATAGTGCAGCCCAATTGCACATCCTAATGTGAGTGTAAATTAAGTACCTGTATAGCCTTGTTTGGCAGTATGCATCAGTAACCTTAAAATTTCAATGCTTATAAGCTTCTCTATGGAAATACCCTGGAAGCAATAGGAAAACCGATGAACAAGAGAAAAACATGAGAAAATACATTCAAAACTAAATAAACCTTGAAACAAACTTATTTAAATACCTCATTAGACAAATTTAACTTTTTTCAATTTTGAGCTTGTGTCAGAATCACCTTGAGGCCTTGTTAAAAGACCAATTTCTAGACCCCATCCCTAAACTTTCTGATTTACTATAACTTGAATAGGTTCTGAAATTTTTATTCTTAACAAGTTTCCATGAGATACTGATATTGCTACCCCTAGAATCAAACTTTGTGAACCACTCTTGTAAAGACATCACTGTTGTTTATTTTTAACTAGAGGCCCGGTGCACAAAAAATCCAGGATTGTGTGCATGCTCAAGAAAGAACTGAAACCTCCCTAAATTCTCACCTCTGGGTGACCATAAGGCTCTGTGTAAGCAGGAAGTGAAGATTAAGGCAGTTATTAGTTGCTTACCTGAGTGTTGAAGACATTACCCAACATGCACACAAAGCCCTTCAGCAGAGAGTCCAGCCATTTAAATAAATCTCTGTCCAGTTATTAACTGACTGCTAAAATAACCACGCAAAGACTCAGTAGCACACACAGCAAAGAATATAAATTTTACAGCATTCAGAAATGTTATCAAAGGCATCTGTAGGAGGCCACAGATCTGATTTCCAGAGTTACTACATTATATTATTTTAAATGTTCCGTTTTTAACAAAAAAAATTATGAGATACACCAAAAACATGAAAATAATGGCCAAAGCTCTGGACAGGAGTTTTGAGTGTCAGCCAGTACAACAGAGGGTCACAGGTTTGATTCCCAGTCAAGGACACACAACTGCCTTGCAGGTTCATTCCCCACCTCTGATTGGGGTACATGCAAAAGACAATCTCTCTCTCTTTCTCTCTCTCTCCCCCCCCTCCTCCCCTTTCCACTCCCTCACGTGTGCTTTCTCTCCCTTCCAGGCTCTCTGAAAAAGCAATGAGAAAAATATCCTCAGGTGAGGATTATCAAAAAAAATAAATAAATAAGTAAAAATAAGGGCTAAAAACTTTTCCTTTTATTTTTTTTTAACATATCTGAGAAGCTTGGTAAGTTCCAGTTAGAATAAACTTAAAGAAATCCACACCATAGACTCATCAAAATCAGACTGTCAGAAAACAAAAGAAAAAATCTTAAAAGCAGAAAGGGAGAAATGATGCCCATACAAGGAAGCCTCAATAAGATGAGCAAGTGATTTCTTTTTTTTTTCTTAATCAGTGTATTTATTTTTATTAATTTATATATTTTTAATTACAGTTGACATTCAATATTATATTAGTTTTAGTCATACAGCATAGTGGTTAGAAATTTATATAATTTATGCAGTGATCCTCACAAGTCTAAAATCTGAACTTTTAACAAGTGATTTCTTGTCAAAAACAATGAAAATAATGGCCAAATCCCACAAGCAATGGGATGACATATTCCACGTTTTTAAAGGTAAAGACTGTTTATCAAGAATTCTATATCCAGCCAAACTATCCTTCAGAAACAAAGAACAAATAAGATATTCCAAGATAAACAAAAGCTGAAGAAGTTAATCTCTAGTAAACTTTCCCTGCAAGAAATACTATGGAGAATTTCTTCAGACTAAAATAAAAGGACACTAGAGAGTAACCCAAATCCATGTGAAGAAATAAAGAACTTTTTAAAAAGTTACTACATAAGTAAATATAAAACAGCATCAGTGAATGTTTTTTGACTTTTTTCTTCCATATGATTAAAAGACAACTGGATAAAACAAGTTTAAATCTGTGTTGATAGGCACACATTGTACAAAGGTTTCATATAAATATGATACTAGTGTCACAAAGGGGATATAGGGCACAGTTAGAGCAGTTTTTCTATACTATTGAAATTAAGTTAGTATTAATCCAAAGTAGATTATTTTATAAGATGTTATTTTAGAGAAATCACTAAGGAAATAACTCAAAATATGCATAATTTTAAAATGACCAGGAAATTACTAGTAAAATGATACACTAGAAAACATCTGTTTAACAAAAGGTAGTAATAAAGGAATAGAGGAACAAAAAAGACATAAGGCATAAAGCAAATAGCAAAATGGATGAGATATAAATCTTACTTTTTTAATTACACTGAATGTAAATGGATTAAACACAGAATATGCCCTGGCCGGTGTGGCTCAGTGGTTGGAGCATTGGCCCACAAACTGAAGGATTGCAAGTTCAATTCCTGGTCAGGGGCTCCTACCTCCGTGGCAAATTCATTCCCTGGATGTGAGAGAGGCAACCATTGATGTCTCTCTCATATTGATGTTTCTCTCTCTCTCTCTCTCTCTCTCTCTCTCTCTCTCTCTCTTTCTCTCACTTCCACTGTCCCTCTCTCCTTCTCTCTTCCTTTTCACTCTCTAAAAATTAATGGGAAAAATATCCACATGTGAGGATTAAAACACAAGATATTGACAGGGTAGATTGAAAAACAAGATCCAACTGTAAGTTTTCTACAAGGGACATATTCTAGATTTTTTTTTTAAAATAAAAGCTACTTACTTTCAGCAGAGATTGAAAAGAAAGGTTGGAAAAGAGACCGTGCAAGCAGTAACCAAGAAACACCTAAAGTGGCTATCCTAATATCAGACAAAGTAAACTTTAACTCAAAAATTGTTACTAAAGGTAAAGGACTTTTATAATACGTGTTATATAGATTATATATGGTATATAGTTGTATGTGTTATATAATTGTTGGTAAATTTCTAGAAAGACATAAACTATTGAAACTAGCTCAAGAAGAAATATAAAATCTAAATAGACGTAAATAATTAGGGAGATTGAATTAATCAAAACTTTCCACAAAGGAAAAAACCCAGGATCAAATGACCTCACTGCTGTAGTCTATCAGAAATTTAGAGAAGAATTAACTCTTCCCCAAAAGGAGTAGACATGAAGATCACTTCCCAACTCATTCTACAAGGCCAGTGTTATTCTTATGTCGAACCAAACAAGGACAGCACAAGAGAAAACTACAAACCAGAATTCTTTATGTATATAGATATTAGAATCCTCAACAGAATAGCAAAAGATCCAGCAGAATAAAAAAGAACTATACACTATCAAAATAAGGAATATGCATCATAATCAAGGGGACTTTAAAGAATGCATGGTTGGTTCAGCATACAAAATCCAACCAAAGAAGACACCATTTTGATAAAGGACATAAACCACATGAATATCTGTAGGTACCAAAAAAGCACTTGTTGAACACCAATACCTTTACATCAGAAAAAAAAAACAGAACAAATTAGGAACAGAAGAGAACTTCTTCAACCTTATAACAAGTCTCAGAAAAACTGATAGCTTACATCATACGAAATGCTAAAATACTACTAGAGTTTCTAGATAGGGCAAGTAGGCAAGAAATAGAAATAAAAGGCTTCTGAATCGAAAGGGAAAACCATCTCTGTTTGCAGATGCCATGTTCTTATATATAGAAAATCATAGGAAATCCAACAACAAAAAACTATTAGAACTAATAAACAAATTTAGCCATTTGTAGGACAGAGAATTACTATACAAAAACCAGTTCTATTTCTTTATATCAGCATTGGCTAATCTGAAAGTGAAATTAATAAAATGATTCTATTTATAGTAGTATCTAAAGAGTAAATTCTATTTAAAAAGAGTAAAATACTTGTGGAATATTCATTACGATGGGATATTATTCAGCCATAATAAATAAAGAAGTATTGATACATGCTATAAGGATGAATCATGAAAACATTTTTAAGTGAAAGAAGCCAAGCACAAGTGGTCATACATTATAGTACTCCATTTATTTAAAATGTACATAATAGACAAATCCATAGAGTCAGAAAATAGATTAGTGGTTGCAAGGAACTAAGAGGAGAGGAAGGAGAGAAATGACTGCTAATAGGTATTTCTTTTTTGAGTGATGAAAATGTTTTGGAATTAGATCATGGTGATAGTTGCACATTCTTATGAATATACTAAATACTATTTAATTTTACCCTTTAAAAGTTGAATTTTAGCCCAGTCAGAGTGGCTCAGTTGGTTGAGCTTTGTCCTGGGCACCAAAAGGTTGCCAGTTCAATTCCCATGCAGGACATATACCTGGTTTGCAGGTTTGGTGCCCAGTCAGGGAAAATATGGAAGACAACCGATTAACGTTTCTCACATCTCACTCTCTCACTCTCACTCCCTCCCTCCCTCCCACTTTCACTCCCCCTCTCTATCCCTCTTTCTTTGTTTCTGTTTCTCTGTCTCTAATTGCCCCCCCCTTCTCCTTCTCTCAGCATGTCCTCAGACGAGGATCCTATATAATAAAAGGCTAATATGCAAATTGCCCCCTCGGGAGTTTGACCACTTGCTATGACATGCGCTGGCCACTGCGTGGGGCGGGGGGGCGGGGCACAGAACGAAGGAAGGTCCCAGCCGGCAGCCAGGAAATGGAGGCCCCGGCCAGCAGCCAGAAGGCCCTGATTGGCCCTGATCGCCGACCAGGCCTACCCGTGCATGAATTTCATGCACCAGGCCTCTAGTTAAAAATGAAAGTATGAATTTTATGTAAATTATATCTCCTTTTTTAAGTGTTAGTATAGAAAAGGGACCCTGAGACTATTTACACAAATGCCTCAATACAAGCATTTTTCTAGAGTATATTTGATGATCTTCCATTAAAATGTTCAGTGATATTTAAGAAAGTCTTTAACTTGTTTTCTTATTAACAGACTATTCTTTTTTGAATCTATATAGATTGTCTTCAACTCTTTTTTTTTTAAGGTTAGGTTTTATGGGACACTATAGGTCACTTAGCAACCTCACTAATAATGTGACCACATCTTCAATTAAAATTTTCAAAAATAGAAAATTATATACATATATAATTTATAATATAAATATTTTTCCACCTTTAATTTCCAATGCACATTCATTCACATTTGACTGATAGTACATAATCATTCTTTTATGATAGGACATCTTTGTTATCCTGATTATACAAAAACAGATGCAAAATAGTGTTAAGACTTCCTTGCCTGAAATTGCAAAAATTCTCTTCTTCAGTCATTGGTGACAGCTCCAGGTCTGTTTGCTTTTGTAGTTCTTGTATCATGGTCATAGTCTTATTGAAAGTAGCACAAATGCGGCTCTTAATCTCTTTATGCTCATCAGCAATTGGCTTAAAGCGTGCCTGCAAAGTTTGATATCGGGACTTTATTGCTGACAATTCCTGTAAGAGTGTAACTGGATTTTTCTCGCCTGCTGAATCAGGATGATTAGTCTTGCTTTCATATTCCAGCCTGTATTGAATGTAATCCAGATCAGAATCAGCTTTCTGGAACATCAATTCCAGCTTATTGACCTCCTCCTCCATGTTGAATAGTTGACATTCCTCAGGCCCCGGCGGTGCTTAAGGCGCCAACTCTTTTCTATAGCAAAAGGATTTGATGCTCAGGAATATTTCAAAATTGTAATTTTTCTTTACAATAATCAGTGAAATTTTACCTTTCTTTATATTCCTTCCCTATTTTGTTCTCCTAGAAATTAGGAGGATTTTCTTTATGCTAAAAGTAGAACTATTTATATATTGTATGAGTTTTGTATAGCCCTCAACTAGAGTAAAATACTTGTGGAATATTCATTATAATGGGATATTATTCTCTAGTAAAACCACATTATATTACATTTGTTTAGATTAAGGTGTTTGGACCTTGGTTTTCACTTGAGAAATATGTGTGTTCTATAGTTGCATTATGATATCCTTTAAATATAATATAAAACACCTTACATGATTAAAATGTTCTTTTGTGTAAATTTTATGATCCCTACAATTTTCAAAATTGGTATGTGATCATTAATTGGTTTTAGATTAGGTGTTGACCAAACAGATTCTCATGTAAAAATTGTATGATGGTTTATCTTTCTTTCCAAAAATGTTCAGTGACAGTCCTGACATTCTATTAGTTGCTGGTTTTTACAGGGGAAAAACTACCTGAATATTTAAAGTTTGTTACATTTGAATGTAACGCTCCATGAATGTCCTGTTAAATTTTTCTTATGATGGAAAAAGTACAATCTCTTAAGGTATCTTGAAGTATATATTAGGTATTGCCATCCTTTCAGAAATAAGTTGCTTCTTATTCTGAAATGGAATTGATCACCTCAGTAATTATTTCACCCAGAAGGGCCCTTTATTCAAAAATGTCTCCTTACTCATTTAGTAACAATTACTCTATTTAAATGTAGTTAGTCCTTGAAATCTGAGTTACTTTAATTCTTTTAAATAATTGTTTTTCTATTAATTTAAAAAAATGAAGCTTTAATTTGGGAAAGGAATGAAGAGAATTGGAACTGAGATGAGAAATAAGAATGAAAATATGACAAGAGTTGAAAGGATGCTACAAAATTAATATCTCCCTCTCCCCCCCACCCCCATTGCTTGAAGTACTAGTGAGATGAAATGTACAAAATGATGATACATATTGATTTTTCAGGTTGTCAAATTAAGGTGCATTTCTCAAGTGATTGATAGACAACCTTCTAAAACACTTGGGAGGAAGTGTTTTGGTTTTGCTCATTTGAACTTAAAGTATTTTCAGTGAGTAAAATTGCTTTGATTAAAAATAATATTTTGTTTCACTGTACGATAAATTTTAGTAAATCAGAACAAGAATGTATTTTAGTTATAAAATAATTTCATATAAATTTATCTATGCCTATTTAAAGAATAGGCTATTGTGATTTCTAAAGAATGTGATCATTTTCTTTCAAATTTAAAATTTGGTTTGATTAACAGGTAAACAGTGTTGACCTCAGAACTGCCAGCCATGAGCAGGCAGCAGCTGCTTTGAAAAATGCTGGCCAAGCTGTCACAATTGTTGCACAATATCGACCTGAAGGTAAAATTCTTGCTATCTATGATTATGTTACTTCAGTTTTTAGAATTCTTCCTCTTAATAATGTTTTACTTTCCAAGCTTAAATTCCTTTTTTAATGTTTTGGTCTGATTTATTAGTCTGGTATATGTAGTCTGAATGTATAATTCACTATCCAGGTCAAAGTGTTTTTAATAGTATGTAGGAATTTCTATTTGCCAACTCTTTTGAGTATTCTACCATTATTTGGAGTAATTTTCATGTGTTTACTTTTAAATATCAGTCCTCTAACCAGACACATATCTTTTAGTGACTAACTCAGTGATCCAAAAGGATAATAAAAACCATAATCAAAGATAGTGATATTGCCAAAGAAAATTAGGTCACCCCAGTTATTTCTAATTTTTGAGTAAGTTATATTTATTGATACCAATGTTTAAGATCTTTTTCTAATAGCCTCTATTGCTATTTAAAATAAAAAGAAATAATACAAGTTTGGGATGTAATGTGTTTCTAGGTAGTGAAGTCTCATGGATATGGCTTAACTAAGTTCCTAGGGGAAGAAGATGGTAATGGAAAATTTGAGTTCATGCCATATTAAACATATAATGTTTAATAAAATCTCAATGGGATTTAAAAAGCTTAAACACCCAAAAGGATACATATCATCCTGGTTAATGTACATAAATAGCAAAGTGAAGAAGGAAAGAATGATGTGACTAAAAGAGCCAAGTGAAACATTCTCTAATTTAGCAATCATAAATTATATTTATGATTCTTTTCTTGGAGTGGAATATATTTTTGTAACAACATCTAATGTATTTTTTAGCTAATCAAAATAGCATATTGAGCATTGCTTGCTATTTCATAATATGGGCAGTCTTGTAAAACCTCAGCAGTTTAGGTTCAGTAACTGAACATGGGTAAATTCATTTAGATAAGTGGTAAATTCCAAGTAAATTCACATTAACCGAATGAATAGGGATTAACATATGAAATCAGTGCCAATTTATTAATTTTTGTGAGAAACAAAGCTGCAAATGGGGCTACATATGCTTTTATCTTCTGGCCAATACTTCTTGCCCTGTAGGTATACTTTATGGAAGCCAAGTTGTAATCATGGTTGCTTAGTATTATATAAAGCCTCTCTCATTTATATGTTTACTAGAGGCCTGATGCACAAAATTTGTGCAAGAGTAGGTCTTCGCAGCCCCAGCGTCTGCCTCAGCCCTCACAGCCAGCCATGGCTTCGTCCTGAAGGTCATCCCACTATTCGGCTGTTTGGTCGATTTGCATATTATGCTTTTATTATTACTAGTATAGATAAGGAACATAGACTATTTAGGAATGATTAAGGGTAAGTCAGTATCTTTTCCCTGGCCTCCCAGAAAACACACAAAAGCAACAAAGAAAATAAAACATATACACACACTTCTACCTATACAACTCCACCTAACATTAAGCAAAACTAAGAAAACAGATAGACTACCTGGGTAACAAAAAATAGGTACAGTTGCTGAAGCACCTGAAGATCTATCTGGTAGAGGTCCCATAGAGAGAGGAGGAGAGTGAAAAAACATGGAATGTTGAGAATGCTCAGTGATGGCAGAATTTAGAATGTGACAGAAAACTGGACTTCCTAAAGGTGAGAGGCTTGTTTTTTTGGTATAAAAATATTTTCCCTGTTTATGACATGCCTCATGGTAACTGGAGTGGCCAGGCTGAAGCCATCCTTGATGTGGTTTGGTTTATAAAAGTAGAGGAGCTATATTTGGGTAAAGCAATCTGCCTTCATAGCATCAGATAATGTGGTAGTCTTTTGGTTTTAAAAGCTGTACAGAACTTGTGTTCCCATCCTCCTGTACCCCAAAACTTTCTAGTCCAGCCAAATAACTTGTCCAGCTCATTAAGTAATAAGTAATTTAAAAGAAAATAAGCCAGTCAGAGAAAGACAAGTATCACATGACCTGCACTCATATGTGGAATCTAATGAACAAAATAAACTGATGAACAAAATAGATCCAGAGACATAGAAGCATGGAACAGACTGATGAATCTCAGAGGGGAAGGCAGGAGTGGGTGGGGAGAGACTACCCAAAGAACTTATATGCATAACCCATGGACACTGACAATATTGTGGTGAAGGCCTGGGGGTGGGGGCCATTTCTGGGTGGAGAGGGGTTAATGGGGGAAAGACGGGGGACTTCTGTATACTTTCAACAATAAAAATAAATTTAAAAAAATAACTAAATAAAAATTTAAAAATAAGTGACTGGCCTGGCATTCATACATAAATATTCATAAGAAAATGTGGAAACAGCAAAACTTAGAAACAGGTAAAGGTTAGTCACACACAGACATGTATACACACCAAAAAAAAAAAAGTTGGCATAAATTAGATGAAATTTTTATCTTAATGGTGTGTGTGTGTGTGTGTGTGTGTGTGTTTTTAAATTTTTCTTTATTGTTGAAAGTATTACAGAAACCCTTTGTTGTTTTTTCCCATCCACCCCCACCCCCTTGATCTTAATGTTTTTAATAACTTATGTATTCACTTATTTGAAAGTTGGCAAAGTAGAAATGTAAAAATAGATGTAGGAAAAGATGGCTTAAGAGATTAATTTTGAGCTTGCAGAACCCAGGAAAGAAGGCAAACAAGTTATTTTACATTGGAACACAAAGACGCTGCAGAAAAATCAATAAGGGATATAAAGGATACAATACAATGTAAATAAAAAGAAACAAAATAAAGCGAATTTTATAAGATACTAGGGGCCCAGTGCATGAAATCGTACAAGACCCAGGACCCAGAGTTCCGTGGCCTGGTGGGACCCAGAAAGAGTCCCACTGCCACCTCTGCCACTGCCGCGGGAGGCGGGACCCAGAAACCCATCTGCGCCTCCTGTCAAGTCCTCCAGAGTCAAGTCCCCGCCCACTCGCGCACACCTCACCACACCCGCAGCCCCATGCACGCAGCCTCCTGCTGATGGGTCCTTACGGCATGATGGCGTGACAACCACGGCTTTTTATGTAATAGATGAGAGAGAATATCAGCACTGGAGGACAGGCAATTATGTATATGTAACATATACATAATTAGACTTTCTGAGGAAAAGAAAAAGATTTTTAAAGAGGAGAATAAATGTTTGAAATTATAATGCATTCAAGAAAACTTTCCTGAATTAAGAAGGAATGAATTTTTATATTGATAGAAAATTGATTGATCAGAATTCAGACATATTCTAATTAATGTTTATCAAGGAAAAAAATCTTCACCCTGGCCGGTTTGGCTTAGTGGATAGAGCGTCAACCTTCAGACTGAAGGGTCCCGGGTTCAGTTCCGGTCAAGGGCACATGACTAGGTTGTGGGCTCGATCCCAAATGGGGGGTGTGTGGGAGGCTGCCAGTCAATGATTCTCTCTCATCATTGATGTTTCTATCTCTCCCTCTCCCTTCCTCCCTGAAATCAATAAAAATATATTTTAAAAAGAAAAAAAATCTTCTTGGAACGCGGGTAAAATATTGTTATAATAAGGGGGTAAGAATTGATTAATAGAAGAAAGAACTGCTCTAAAGCTTGGTGTGCATAGACCAGACAAAGATGAATAGTTTTACTATTTTTCTATTTTTTGGCTTTTAACTAAGCTTAACGTACCCTTATGCACTAAACATACTTGCCACTGATGGTTGGCAATAGTGGGCTACCCTTTTCCTAGAGAAGTTATTGAATGGGCTCAGGAATCTCCCTTTCAGATTATGTTTTTCTATGCTTTTACTGTGTTTTTCTTTCTATCTTTTATTCTTTTTTATTTCCATAATTTTCTATTAATGAGCCTTTCTAATTGATACATTTTCTTTAGTTCATTTAAAAGTTTAAACTATTCTAATCTTGATGGAGGCATCTTTATATCAAGGAGTATTTTCATTTATGTTTCAATGGAGAGGTTGTATTGGACTAGTGGCTTTTTGTTTGTTTGTTTTTATAAGCATTTGTCATCTCATAGCAGTGATTTTCAACCAGTGTGCCATAGAATTTTTGAAACATGCAATACCTGACTATTTAGTCAGGGGCATGGACCTCTTTTTCCTTAGCTTGTCAAATTAAAAAATGACAACAGGTGGGAATCTTAGGGGAGGTCTCAGAACAGGGTTTCAGCAGAATATTCATCAGTTTTCTAGGTTTGCTCTTTCAGGGTCCATGGTCTCCACTGATTGGTCACTGTCATGGCAGGGGGTCATCTGCAAGAGAAAAATAAAAACCTCAAGACAAAGGACCCAATGCTTGTTCTCTCCCCCCATGCCCTTTCTTCCCCCACAGGCATGCATCTCCTAAACTCTAAGGAACCCCACAAGGCTTGTAACAGGACAGCAATGGGCAGTGGCAGTTCATCAGAGCAAACCCCCTGAGCCTGTCCCCAAGACTCCCTTTTCTCTGACTTTTTAGTGAGCTAAAACAGACCACCTAGGCCAGGGGTGGGCAAACTTTTTGACTCGGGGGGCCACAATGGGTTCTTAAACTGGGCCGGAGGGCCGGAACAAAAGCATGGATGGAGTGTTTGTGTGAACTAATATAAATTCAAAGTAAACATCATTACATAAAAGGGTATGGTCTTTTTTTTTTAGTTTTATTCATTTCAAATGGGCCGGATCCGGCCCGCGGGCCGTAGTTTGCCCACAGCTGGCCTAGGTCCATTTCCTCAGTCCTTTCTTGTTTCATTGTCCCCAGCTTTAATAAATGTCCTCTAAAATTAAAAAAAATTTTTAAAGACAACAGCCAACACGACAATAGTTATCCAGTGTGAATAAATTAAAATTATACCTATTTTATGTCAAATTGGTAAAAAGTCTTATGTAATAAAAGAGTAGTATGCAAATTGTCCTCTCAACCACGAGTTCAACCAGGGGGCGGGGCCAGTCAGGGGAAGGGAGGGAGTACCCGGCCAGCAGCTGCTAGGGACCCTACCAGTGCATGAATTTTGTGTACTGGACCTCTAGTATAAAATATTTGTTGGTGTGCTGCAGAATTTTAGTAATTAGTTTATGTGTCATGAGATGAAAAAGGTTGGAAATTGCTGTCTAATAGTGATTTTCTGTAGCAGATTCCTAATTAAAAATTTTTTGTCTCTTACTTTCCTTGTCATATTTTTCTCCAACCAGCCTGCCTGCCTTCTTACTCAAAAAAATTTCCTTTTCTTCTCTAGACCAGTTATAATATTCATTCTCCTGTTATCAGCATTGAGGTTCTTGGGTTGCCCAAGATGGAAATCAAGAGGAAACTCCAGAGAAATTTCCAAATATGTTTTATTAAGCTTATGCTTGGGCACATGGGAGGTAGCACAGAGGAAAGGAAGGTCCTCAGAACTGACTCAGAAGCTTGGTCTGCTTGGCTGCTTTTATAAGCTGGTGACTAGGTGGGCTCGGGTGAAAAGGCAGGCTTTTTGAAACGGGGCTTGTGAATTTTCCATTTCAGGGTTAAGTGACTTCCTTTTACAGCTGCAGTGCCTGATAACTATGTTTGTATCTGCACTGTGGGGGGCAAGGTGGTGGACTGCTCATTGCAGCCACCCTAGGTAGGTTGTATAGCAGTCAAACCTTGATCAACTTTTTGTTGGGGAGCCAGGTCTTTGAACATTAACTAGCTCACCTGTGATTTGGGGCATGGGCCACTCTAAAAGTAAACCCTTACTTTCTTTGCTTCAAAAAAAGAAAAAGAAAAAACCTTGATCAACTGCATGGCGGTCAGTAGTTTTCAAAATATAATCTACTAGAGGCCTGGTGCACAGATTCGTGCACATTGAAAGGAAATTAATTAGAAGAAATATTTTAGAGGCCAGGGCGGGACTGCAGGAGATTGACTCCAAGGTGAGTCTGGCCCATCTTGCCCAGTCCTGATTGGGGCCAGCCAGGGAAGGACTGCAGGAGGTTGGCCGGCTGGGGAGGGACCACAAGAGGGCTCCAGGATGTGCCTGGCCTGTCTCACCCAATCCTGATCAGCCGGACCCCAGCAGCAAGCTAACCTACTGGTCAGAGCATCTGCCCCTGGTGGTCAGTGCATGTGATAGTTACTGGTTGAATGGTTGAACGAACAGTCGGACACTTAGCATATTAGGCTTTTATTTATATAGGTTATATATAAAAGCTTAAACAACTGTTAAACAGAGTAACCGAACAACCAGTCACTATGATGCACACTGACCACCAGGGGGCAGACACTCAACACAGGAGCTACCCCCAGCCCATAGGCCCTGATCACTGATGGAGCCTGCTGGCCAATCTCCTGGTCCCTGCCCCCAGCCGGCAGGCCCCGATCAGCAATCGGGACCTGTGGGCTGGGGGTAGCTCCCAGGGGGGTCAAGGGCTGGCTCCCTCCTTGGGACCAGTGGCCAACCTACTGGGTCCCTCTCCTCAGCCCTGATTGGCCCACCACCCGCCCGCCTCAGTCGCAGTTTGCCCCTCCCCCTGGCCAGTCCCTCCCCCCACCTGACAGGTCCTGATTGCCTGATCGGGACTGGGCCCTGGGCTGGGACGGGGAATCAGGGGTGGGTGGTGACGTACATGGGCAGCTGGGCCTCCAGTAACCTCGGGGTTTCGAATCGCGCGGTGGCCATGCACAGACAGCGAGGGAAGGAGGAGAGGGGGGGTGGGGAACCATGTGGTGGTGGCACAAGGGCGGCAATGAAAGGAGGAGGCAAGAAACTGCACTGTGGCAGCGTGCGGGTGGCGAGGGAAGGAGTCGGCGGGAAGGCAAGGAAACTGATGGGCCCTGATTGCCAGCCAGAACTAGGGACCCCATCCATGCACGAATTTCGTGCACTGGGCCTCCAGTAATAATACATAAATAGTTTCAAAACTCACCACTGTAATCCCAGTTTTGCCCCATCTGGTATAATTATGTATATATTAGAGGCCTGGTGCACAAAATCCATGCACTCGGGGTTTCCTCAGCCCGGCCTGTGCCCTCTCGCAGTCCAGGAGCCCTCAGGGGATGTCCGACTGCCACGGAGGCGGGAGAGGCTCCCGCCACCACTGCTGTGTTTGCCAGCCGTGAGCCTGGCTCAGGGCTTCTGGCTAAGCAGTGCTCCCCTGTGGGAGCACACTGACTACTAGGGGGCAGCTCCTGTATTGAGCATCTGCCCCCTCGTGGCCATTGTATGTCTTAGCAACTGGTCGTTCCGCTTTCGGGCTGAAACTGGCTCTCCGACATCCCCCCAAGGGGTCCCGGATTGCAAGAAGGTGCCGGCCAGGCCAAGGTACCCCACCAGTGCATGATCCAGGCCGGAGAGGGACGCAGGATGTTGTTCAGCCAGGGAGGGGCTGCGGGAGGGCTCCAGGGCATGTCCAACCCATCTCGCTCAGTCCCGATCAGCCAGACCCCAGCAGCAAGCTCACCTACCGATTGGAGCATCTGTCCCCTGGTGATCAGTGCACATCATAGCAACTTGTCAACCGGTTGACTGCCCCCTGGTGGTCTGTGCACGTCATAACGACTGGTCGACTCTCTACCCCCTGGTGGTCAGTGCACATCATAGCAACTTGTCAACCGGTTGACTGCCCCCTGGTGGTCTGTGCACGTCATAACGACTGGTCGACTCTCTACCCCCTGGTGGTCAGTGCACATCATAGCAAGCAGTTGAGCAGCCTTAGTATATCATTAGCATATTATGCTTTGATTGGTTGAATGGACAACTGGACACAGCATATTAGGCTTTTATTATATAGAATAACTGTGTGTATATATGCAAAACATGTATATATTGCTTCTCCTTCTTAAATAAACAATAACATACACATTTCTCCAAGTTTAATAGTGAGTGTACTAATAGTCTAACTGTAGTAATTGTAAGAACACTCCATAGTAGCATATACAGATGTTCCTCGTTCTTTTTTTATAGCTATATAATTCTTTTATTTTTAACTGTTAGATCTTTTTTTACAACAAAATACTGGTTGGGGATAGCTTTGCTTTATTACCAATTTGAGAATTGTTTTAACAATTAAAGTGAGTAAACTTTTGATATAATTGAAGTTATTTGATCTCAATTCTGTTCATGCTGTTTTTTAGTCAAGCCTTTTATATAAATAGTTTATGAAAGATACTTTCCAAAGATGCCTGCATCCCATATGTTCTTGTGCTGTGTAACCTTGCTAGTCCCCCATCAAGAAGCTAAGTCTCTCCTTGAATTTGGACCGGTCTTATTACTCATTTGTAAACAAGTGAATGTGGTAGAAATAATCATATGTCACTTGCAAGGTTAGATTATAAGAGGCCATGAAACTCCTGCCTGATTCTTTTGGGGTCTTGTTCTGGGAGAAGCCAGACACCATATAAGAAGTCTGACTACCCTCAAAACCCCATGCTTCAGAGGTCACATGTTGGTGCTCTGACCCCATACTTCCACCCAGGACCACCAACACACAAGACAAGGCAGGGTGAAGCTATTTTAGACCCTTCTACTAATCAGCTCCTCCACCAGCTGAATCCCATTAAGTGACCTCAGTCTATGCCACAACAACCATCCAGCCAAAATGCTGCCTGAATTCTTAACCAACAGAATCCATAAAATGGTTTCTGTTTAATCCACTAATCCTTATAAAGCAATAGTAACTAGAACACAGTCTCATTGTAAAGTCTATTTGTATACACATACACAAAAGACAAGCCTTCATAAATTTATACAGGGGTGGGCAAAAGTAGGTTTACAGTTGTGGGTACTCAAAATAGAGCTTATTCTTGTGTTATTACTTATCAATTACTATTTTCCATACGAACAGCTGTAAACCTGCTTTTGCCCACCCTTGTATATCCCTAGAATGTCTTACTTAAGGATGAAAAGAACTAGGGAAAATAGCTAACTCTTCTCAATTATACTGTTAATTGTAGTGTTGGTGGTGGTATTTTAAGACCTGTGAATGTAATATTGGATAAAACAAGTAAGTCATCATGCAGTACTCTAATTCTGTTATTCCCCAGTATCTTGAAAACCAGAACTCTTATGCAAGGAAATTCATACAGATATATAGATTAAATAAAAACCTAATGTTCTAATTTTTATTTTTTAATACATTTTTATTGATTTCATAGAGGGGGAGAGAGATAGAAACATCAATGATGAGAGGGAATCATTGATCAGCTGTCTCCTGCATGCCCCACACTAGGGATCAAGCCACAACCTGGGCATGTACCCTGACTGGGAATCGAACCGTGACCTCCTAGGGGTTCATAGGTCGACGCTCAGCCACTGAGCCACTCCAGCCAGGCCTAAATTTTAATTAGAAGAACCAGTATAAATTCATGACTCAGTTTATATTTTTACCTATATCTTCATCCATAAGTCTATCTGTATTTTAGCTGTGTCTTTACAGATTAAAAGATTTTCCGAGTTGACAGTTGTTATACTAATCAGCCTACTAATGTTTATACTTTATATTTCCTATTATATTTTAAAGGACAATAAAAGAATGTTACATATTAATGTTGACTTTTGAAGAGTAACTTAACAATAATCATGCTTACTCTTTTTATTTTTAATCCTTACCCGAGGATATTTTTTACATTGATTCTTACGGGGGCGGGGAGGGGAGGCAATGAGAAACATCGCTGTGAGAGAGACACATCCAATGGTTGCCTCCTGCACACCCCGACTGAGCCAGAAATGTACCCTTTACTGGGAATTGAACCTGAGATCCTTCAGTGTAGGGGCCAACACTTTAACCACTGAGCTTCACTGGCCAGGGCTAATCATGCTTACTCTTAACTCTTTTTGTTGTTAATCCTCGCTCAAGGAAACATCAGGGCTCCTGTCTTTTTAAACTATACAAACTCCCGGACCTGTTATTTGCTGTTGCTGTAAGACTAGTTTTATGAGAAAGTCTGATGGGATCTTTGTAAAATAGCTTGTTTGTAAAAGTAGAGAAAAAGATACTGTGTATAACCATGTAATTGCAGCATTTTTGAAAGAGTGCTTAAAGTTTTTATTACTACTAGATTAAGTAGTTTTTAATATCAGGGTTTAAAATAGTCCATCTTCAAAAATCACACTTTTGTACCAAAAAAATCATTTTTGTAAAGAAGCTTTTTTGCTTTTATTACGTAAAAACAACTGAAAGGTAGAAAGCTTATTCAGTGCTAATTTATAGAATTTATTCACAAAAGTACCTTTTCTTGCCCAGAGTACCTTATTCTTGGCTAAGTTGGTTGAGTGTGATCACATGCACCAGGAGGTCATGGTTCAATTCTTGGTTTGGGCACATGCCCAGGTTGTGGGCTCAATCCCCTATATGGGGCATGTTGGAGTCAGTCAATCGATGTTTCTCTCTCATCAATATTTCTATCTCTCTCCTTCTCCCTTTCTTTCTCTGAAATCAATAAAAACATACTTTTTAAAAAATTCTTCATCAGACCCAAAATCCCAAAACATTTTCAAAATGCCTTTTTCTGGTTTTTTTTTATTTTATTTTTCAATTACAGTTGACATTCAGTCTTATTTTTTATTAGCTTTAGTACAGCATGGTATTTAGACATTTATGTTATTTATGAAGTGATCATCCTGATAATTCTAGTACCTACCTGGAACCACACATTGTTATTCCAATATTATTGACTATATTCCCTTTCCATTCCTGTGACTGTTTCGTAACTACCAGTTTGTACTTCTTAATCCCTTCACCTTCTTTACTTAGCCTTCCAACACACACACACACACACACACACACACACACACACACACACCCTCCCATCATCTGGCAACCTTCCGTTTGTTCTCTGTATCTATGAGCCGGTTTCTGTTTTGTTTGTTCATTTATTATGGTATTTGCCTTTCTTACTCTGACTTATTTCACTTAGCATAATACCCTCTAGGTCCATCCATGTTGTCCCAAACAGTAAGATTTCATTTTTTATGGCCAAGTAATATTCCATCTTCTTTATCCAGTCATCTATTAATGGGCAATTATGTTCCCATATCTTGACTATTGTAAATTATGCTGCAGTAAACAAAGGGGATGCATGTATCTTCTCAATTTAATGTTTTGGATTTCTTTAGATAACTACACAGAAATGGAATTGCTCGGTTATAATGTAGTTCTTTTTAATTTTTTGAGGAACCTCCTTACTGTTTTCCATAGTGACTGCACCAATCTGCATTCCTACCAATAATAGTGCATGAGGGTTCACACCCTCACCAACACTTGTTTATTGATATATTGATGATAGCCATTCTGACAGGTCTGAGGTGATACCTCATGGTTTTAATTTTCATTTCTCTGATGATCAGTGACATTGAGCATCTTTTCCCATGTCTATTCACCATCTGTATGTCCTCTTTGGAGAGGTGTCTATTCAGGTCCTCTGCCCACTTTTTTAAATTAAATTGTTTGTTTATTGGTGTTGAATTATATTAGCTCTTTGTATATTTTGGATATTAACTTCTTATTGAAGTATCACTGGTGAATATCTTCTTCCAATCTGTGGGTTGTCTTTTCACTTTGTTGATAGTTGTGTGTTGTTGTTTTTTCTGTGCAAAAACTTGTGAGTTTGATGTAGTCCCATTTGTTTATTTTTCTTTTATTTTCCTTGCCCAAGGAGTTATATCAGAAAAAAAAATATTACTAAGAGAAATATCAAAGACTTTATTGCCTATGTTTTCTTCTTGGATTTTTTATGTTTTAGAGTCTTATATGTAAGTCTTTAATCCATTTTGAGTTTATTCTTGCGTATGGTGTAAGAAGGTGGTCTAGTTTCATCTTTTGCATGTGTCTGTCCAATTTTCCCAACTTCATTTATTAAAAAGGCTATCTTTACCCCATTGTATGTTCTTGTCTCCTTTGTCATATATTCATTAGATTCCACATATGAGTGAGATCATGTGATATTTGTCTTTCTCTGGCTTATTTCTCTTCCTTTGTCTTATATTAATTGACCACATAGGCATGAGTTTATTTCTGGGCTCTCTGTTCTATTCCATTGATCTGTTTTTTTACCAGTACCATGCTGTTTTGATTAGTATAGTTTTGTGCTATAATTTGATATCAGGTATCGTAATACCTCCAACTTTTTTCTTCTTTCTCAAGACTGCTGTGGCTATTTGGGGTCTTTTGTGGTTTTATATAAATTTTAGGATTATTGTGATTCTGTAAAAAATGCCATTGGCATTTTGATGGGCATTGCATTGAATCTGTTGATTGTTTTGGATAGTATGGACATTTTATCGATGTTTATACTATCTATTTTTTTAATTTTTCTTTATTGATTGAGATATTACATATGTGTCTTTATCCCCCGCCCCCCCCCCACTCATGCCCTCATCCCCCTGGTGTCTGTGTCCATTGGTTATGCTTATATGCATTTCTTGGGATATAGCCCTAGAAGTGGGATCACTGGGTCAAATGGGAGTTCCATTCTGAACTCTTTGAGGAAACGCCACACTGTCTTCCACAGTGGCTACACCAGTCTGCATTCCCACCAGCAGTGCACGAGGGTTTCCTTTTCTCCGCATCCTCGCCAGCACTTGTCGTTTGTTGAGATAGCCATTCTGACAGGTGTGAGATGGTACCTCATTGTCGTTTTGATTTGCATCTCTCATATGATTAGTGACTTTGAGCATGTTTTCATACGTTTGTTGGCCTTCCTTGTGTTCTCTTTCGAAAAGTATCTATTTAGGTCCGTTACCCATTTTTCGATTGGGTTGTTTATCCTCCTTTTGTTAAGTTGTATGAGTTCCCTGTAAATGTTGGAGATTAAACCCTTATCGGAGATAACATTGGCAAATATGTTCTCCCATGCAGTGGGCTTTCTTATTTTGTTGATGGTTTCTTTTGCTGTGTAGAAGCTTTTTATTTTGATGTAGTCCCATTTGTTTATTTTCTCTTTAGTTTCCATTGCCCTAGGAGCTTAATCAATGGAAGCATATACTGTGTTAAAAATAGATAGTATGTATACACTATCTATTTTTTAACACAGTATATGCTTCCATTGATTGGTATCTTCTTCAGTTTCTTTCTTCGGTGTTTTATAATTTCCAAGTACAGGTCTTTTACATCCTTGGTTAAATTTATTTCTCAATATGTTATTTTTATGCAATTATAAATGAAATTGTTTTCTTGGTTTCCCTTTCTTATAGTTTATTATTGGTGTATAAAATGCAATCAGTTTCCAAATACTATATTTGTATCCTACTAATTTGTTTATCAGTTCTAATAGTTTTTTGGTGGAATCTTTAGGATTCTCTATACATCATTTCATGTCACCTGCAAATAATGACAGTTTTACTTCTTCCTTTCCAATTTGGATGCCTTTTATTTTTCTTGTCTGATTTTTTTGTGGCTAGGACTTCAAATACTATGTTGAATAAAAGTAGTGAAAGTAGACAAGCCCGTCTTGCTTGATCTTAAGGAAAACACTTTAGGTTTTCCCCATTGAGTATGTTGTTAGCTGTGGATTCGTAATATATATGGACTTTATTATGTTCTCTCTATTTCCACTTTGCGAGAGTTTTTATTATAAACTGCAGGTCTCGTGCACGAATTCGTGTATGGGTGGGGTCGGGCCGGCCCGCCCCTATTGGGGCCAGTTGGGGCTGGGTCAGCCGGGGGAGGGGACGTGAGAGGTTGGCTGGCTTTCCCTGCCCCCTGTCAGGGTGGAGGGGCCGATTGGGGCCGCAGTGCTCAGCAAAGCAACCAGTTCTGGTGGTTCAGGTGTTCCAGTCACTTGGCTTTAATATATATAGATGGATGCTGGGTTTTGTCAAGTGTCTAATGTCTTTCTGCATCTGTTAATATGATCATTATTTTAATCCTTCATTTTGTCTATGTGGTGTATCACAGTAATTGATTCATGAATATTGAACCAACCTTGTAAGCCAGGAATAAATCCCACTTATTCATAGTGTATGATCTTTTTTATCTACTGCTGAATTCAGTTTACTAATACTTTGAGGATTTTTGCACGTATGTTCATCAGGGATATTGGCCTGTAATTTGCTTTTTTGTAATGTCTTCAACTGGTTTTATAAGTAGGATAATGCTGTCCTCATAAAATGAGCTTGGGAGTCTTCCCTCTTCTTGAATTTTTTTGGAATTATTTGCAAGGAATAGGTGTTAATTCTTCTTTGAATGTTTGAAAAAATTAGCCTGTGAAGCCACCTGGTCTAGGACTTTGTTGGGAGATTTTTTTATTGCTGATTTAGTTTCATTGGTAGTAATCTGTCCATTCAGATTTTCTGTCTCTTCTTGATTTAATTTTGGAAGATTGTAGGTTTTTAAGACTATCCAGTTTTTCCAGATTGGTCAATTTATTGGCATATAATTATTTATAATATTTTCTTATAATTCTTTTTGTTTTTGTCATATCAGTTGTCACTTCTGATTTTATTTATTTGGGTCCTCTCTCTTTTTCTTGATTGAGTCTGGTTAAAGGTTTATCAATTTTGTTTATCTTTTCCAAGAACCAGCTCTTGGCTTCATTGATCTTTATTATTTTCTTTCTTCTCAATTTTATCTTTGTTCATTGTTCTTTTTCAAGTTCCTTTAGGTGTAAGGTTAGATTGTTTATATGAGATTGTTCTTCTTTCTTGAGGTAGGCCTATACTGCTATGAATTTCCCTTTAGGACTGCTTTCTCGGTGTCCTATAGATTTTTGGTGGTTGTGTTTTCATTTTCATTTGTTTCAAGTTATCTTTTGATTCCTTCCTTGATCTCACTCTTAGCCTTTTCATTGTTCTGTAACATGTTATTTAGCATCCATGCGTTCGTGTGGTTTTCAGGGTTTTTTTTTCTTGTAGTTGATTTCTATTTTCATACAATTGTGGTCAGAGAAGATGCTTGGTATACTTTCAGTCTTTTTAAATTTATTGAGACATGTTTTGTGGCTTAACATGTAGTCTATCCTAGAAAATGTTGTGCACTTGAAAAGAATATATATTTTGCTGCTTTCAGGTAAAATACTCTAAACAATATATAAATTAAATTTATTTGGTCTAATATGTCATTTAAGGCTGCTTTGTGTGCTAGGGTGAGGGACTGCAGCATGGAAGGGTTACGGAATGTGCTAGGGGGTGGGACTGAGGCTTGGAAAGGTTACCGATTGTATTAGGGTCCGGGATCCTGGCAGAGAAAAATTGCTAGATTGTCTTAGAAAAACAGTGTATTATGATTCAACCCAGCCAGGTATGACTCCGTTTACCTCCCCGTTCGTACTTGTAAACTTTGTGTGAACCCTGCCAGTGCCAGGAAATGCTTTGTAGTGTTGCAGATAAAAGGCTTTGCTGTACTCTCCATCGGCACTATAAGCTGTGAGGCTTCTAGAAGTGGGAGGGACGCGGCTGTAGTCAGCTGGCCAGCTTAATAAAGGCTCCTAAATTTAAATTCTGAGTCGGTGGTCTATCTTGCTGATTGAACCCATAACACTTTGTCCTTCTTGAGTTTCTGTCTGGAAGATTCATCCATAGATGTCAATGGGGTGTTTAAGTCCCCTATTGTAACTGTATTATTTTCTGTCTCTTTCTTTATGTCTATCAATGTTTGCTTTATATATTTAAATGCTCCTGTGTTGGGAACATATATGTTTACAAGGGTTATATCCACTTGTTGGGTTGATATAATGAACTTTGTTTTAAAGTCTATTTTGTCTGATATAAGCATTGCTATCCCAACTTTTTTTGTTATTTTGCATGGAATATTTTTCTCCATTTCCTTACTTTCAGTTTATGAGTCTTTCAAGCTGAAGTGGGTCTCTTAAAGTAACTATTGATAGTATACAGTTATCATCATTGTATTATTTATATTTATAATCTTTTTCTTCTTCCTATTCCTGCTCCTCCTCCTCTTCTTCTTTCTTCTTTCCTCTTCTCTCTTCTTCTTCTCCTTCTTCTTCCTTCTTCCTTCTTCCTTCTTGCTTCTTCTTCTCCTTCTCCTTTCTTCTTTCTGCTTCTTGTCCCTTTAAAATTTCTTGTAATACTGGTTGAGTAGCTTTTACTTATCTGGGAAGGTCTTTGTCTCTCCAATTTTAAGTGAAAGCCTTTCTGGGTAGAGTAGTCTTTAGGTCCTTACTTTTCATTTGTATCACTTTAACTATTTGTGCCAATCCTTTCTGGCCTGAAAAGTTTCTATTGAGAAATCATCAGACCATCTTAAGGGAGCTCCCTTGCAGGTAACTAACTGCTTTTTTCTTGCTGTTTGTAATATTTTTTCTTTGTCTAACCTTTGGTATTTTAATTTACAATGTATCTTAGTGTAGGCTTCTATGGGTCCATCTTGTTTGGGACTCTGCCCTTCGTGGATTTGTATGTCTTTTTTCTTTGCCAGGTTAGGGAAGGTTCCAGTCATTATTTCTTTAAATAGGTTCTCAATCCTTTGTGCTCTTCTTCTGGTACCCCTCTGATGTGAATGTTGTTATGTTTAATGTTGCCCCAAAGGTCCCTTAAACTATCCTGATTGTTCTTTATTCTTTTTTCTTTTTGCTAGTCTGATTGGGTATTTTCTATTACCTTATCTTCCAAATTGCTGATTTGATCTGCTGCTTGATCTAATCTGTTGTTGATTCCTTCTAGTGTATTCTTCATTTCTGACTGGTTCTTCTTTTATGATTTCTATATTCTTTTTTATGTTTACTATCACTTTGTTAAAGTTCTCACTGAGTTCATTTATTCTTCATCTAAGGTCCTTGAGCATCCTTATGACCAGTGTTTTGAACACTGTATCTAGTAGATTGCTTTCCTCCATTTCATTAAGTTCTTTTGATGGATATTTCTCCTGTTCTTGTATTCTGGACATGTTTCTTTGTCTCCTCATTTTGACTACCTTTTACGTTTGTTTCTATGTGTTAGGTGTATACTAGTATGCTACATCTCCCAGTCTTGGCAGGGTGGCATTCTGTTAGAGATGTCCTGTGGAGCCCAGTGGCACAGTCTTCCTGATCACTTAGCAGGTGCTTTAGGAGTGTTCGTGTGGGTTGGGTATGCTCTCTGTTGTAGTTGGGCCTTGATTGCTATTGACATGCCAGTGGGTAGAATTGAACCTCAGGCTAACTGACTGTAAGGATTGGCCACGGCCATAGCATACAAGCTACTGTACAGGGCTGACTCCATGAAGTAGGATTTGCCCCAGTGGGGTCTGTTGCCTGCCAAGATCTTACTTTAGGTGTGCTACTTGTGGAGCTACCCCGGTGGTGCTCTGTTGTGGTCTGATGCCAGCCAACAAGTATGTTGGTTCTGGGGCCTCTTGGGAGGGACTTTATTGCAGGTCAATGTCAAATGCTACCTGTGACTGGCCCAGCGCTACTTACTAGGAGCTTCAAAATTATCTGCCATTGGTAACTGCCTGTGCTGAGCCCGGATGCTCGTGAGAGGGAACACACTGAGAACCAAGGCTGGCTACTACCAGTACCGGGCCTGCGGTAGGTCTGCAAAAGGCCCCAGGCACCCCAAGACTTCCCATAAGGCTCAGCTGATGAGAGCCTGCGGTGGTATGCAAGTTGGGTTGTTGCAGGATCTCAGGAAGTCACCAGTGTTAGCCCCAGATCTGGGCCTGAGGCCACTCAGCAAAAGTCTCAGGGTACACCAAGGCCAGCCACCACCCACCTGGGGCCTGCAGACCTTTGCAGTAGGTCAAGGTCTCCAATAGTCATCAAGCTGGAACTAGTGGAATTCACCAGGCTAATGCAGATGCAGATTTGGCCATGTGGAAGGAGGGCTCAACACAGCTGTCCCTCCAGCATTCACCCTGAAGCCATGCAACAGTTTTTCTTTCTATGTGTCTGGCACCGCATCACCCCCTGAACTGGACAGAATTCCTTGAGAGGTTTTAAGAGAGACTGCAAAGCAAACCTAGGCTTGTTGCTGCTGAAAGAGCCTCCAACCACATCTTGAATTGGCTATGATAGGGTCTCAGGGAGTCCTCAGGGTAGAGTCAGTACAGTTCACCAGGCTAATGCAGATTCAGATTTGGCCATGTCGGGGGGAGGGCTTACCCCAGGAAATTCGATGCCCTTAGGCCATGCGGGATGGGGCTCAGCACAGAGACAATGGCAGCCATTCCTCCAGCCTTGTCCTAAAGCAGTGATGGCGAACCTTTTGAGCTCAGGCGTGTCAGCATTTTGAAAACCCTAACTTAACTTCGGTGCCGTGTCACATATAGAAAATTTTTGATATTTGCAACCATAGTAAAACAAAGATTTATATTTTGGATATTTATTTTATATATTTAAATGCTATTTAACAAAGAAAAATCAACCAAAACAATGAGTTCGCGTGTCACCTCTGACACACGTGTCATAGGTTCACCATCACTGTCCTAAAGCCACACTACTCAGTTTCTCCCTGTACATCTCTGGCACCTCCCTGAGCTTGACCAGAATTTCTCCAAAGTTTTTTAAGAAATACTGCAATGCAATTCTAGGCTGGTTGGTTCTGAGAGAGCCTCGATATGTGCAAGTTGGGTTAGGGCAGAGGGTCTCAGGGAGTCATCAGGGTGGAGCTAATGGAGTTCACTAAGCCAGTGTAGATTTAGATTTGGCTCTGTGGTGGGAGGACTCAACACAGGGACAATGGCAAAGAGTCCCTCCAGCTCTCGCCCAGAAGCCATACAACTCAGTTTCACCCTGTTTGTCTTCGGTGGACTTCCTCATTCTCTGTCTTATTTGGAGCTGAGTCCATGGTGAGTACCTGTGAGCGAGAGTTTGTGCACTGGCCCTTTAAGAAGATGCCTGGGTTCCCAGCACCACTCTGTCTCATCCCAACAGATGGAATTCCCACTGATTATCACAGACAGATGTTATGTGGACTCCTCTTCCTGACATTGGTGTTCTGGGCAGGGGGACCAAGCATGGGGCCCAGTCCCCTCACTCCTCAGGGGAAACCTCTGTAGCTAAGATAACCCTCCAGATTCTCAAGCACCACACATGGGTGTGAGAGCCAGCCCACTTCATTTCTCCGCCCCTCCTGCCAATCTCTACATGGCTGCTTCTTTATATTCTTAATTATAGGACTTCTGTTCAACTAGTCTTCAGATGGTTATCCAAGTTGCTTGTTCTGTAATTTAGTTGTAATTTTGAAGTGGTCATGTTGAGGAGGTGAGTGCAGTGCCCACCTACTGTGCCTCTTAATCAGAACCTCCACAAAAATGCTTTCTTGTTATCTTGATTCTATTTATTTCCTCTGAGAAAACCAAGAAGTCATATGAAGCTCCATGGAGATGTTCCAACCAGTAGCACCAGATGAAATTCCAGAGGACAGCCAATATCAACATATGGCCTTTTTTAGCTGACTATACCAAAATGTGAGCAGAAAAGAAGAAAAAAAACTACAAAAACATGGAAAGAAATCTATAAAAGAGATAGGACCCTTTAAGTTAAAAATAAAACTGTTTCTCATTTTTTTCCAGATGGCAGAAATTCTGCAAGTAAAAGAATTAAACGGTTTCCATCATATTAAAAATACCTTAAATAAAAATGTTTTCTATTTCAGATTGTTTTTTGTGTCTTATTTTGGCATTTTGAAGATTTATAAATTATAAAATGAGTTGAGGTAAATTTAATTTCATTTATCAGTTTTTAAGGCCTATTTTCCCCATATTATTGACCCTACACAAGTTCTATATTTAAGAATATAAGAATAACTGATTTCCTCATAGAGAAAAAGTCAGTAAACAAAGCATCTAGTATAAATTATTACAGGTTTCTTTTTTTTAAGTATAAAAATTATAATACGTTCTAATTTTTTTTTAATTTACAGTTAATAATGTAAGATTCATACTGGTATTTGATGCATGGAAATTGTCTTTTAATTGATTAAATGTGATATGAACTTTGAAATAACATATGTAAAAATTCAAATTCAGCCAGCACTAATTTATGGTACATTTAGAAGATTATTAATTTTTGAAATATGCATAATGGGCAAATAGTTACTCTCTTAAGGTTCTAACCACCTTTAACCAATTATAGGTCAGATTACATATTTAATACTTTAAGTGGTTTAGTTTTTAGAATATAAAATTTAAATTTATTTCTCTTTTTCTTTCATCAGAATACAGTCGTTTTGAAGCCAAAATACATGACTTACGGGAGCAAATGATGAATAGTAGCATTAGTTCAGGATCAGGTTCTCTTCGAACAAGCCAAAAGCGATCCCTCTATGTCAGGTAATTTTTTTTTTTAATT
Source organism: Myotis davidii (assembly GCF_000327345.1). Taxonomy (NCBI): domain Eukaryota; kingdom Metazoa; phylum Chordata; class Mammalia; order Chiroptera; family Vespertilionidae; genus Myotis; species Myotis davidii. The sequence continues at coordinate 1,273,893 of NW_006283136.1, forward strand.
CTAATTATGGCAAGTCTTATTTATGCATGTAAATTCTTTCAGGATTTTCACTATTACTGATTTAGTTTTGCTATAGAAAAATAAATTGCAAACCAAGGAACATTTTTTTACGGTTGATTTCCTGATCTTTCAAGAATTGGAATATTGTTATAATTTAATTAGTGATATTTATATAACCCCTTGAATAAAAATAGTAAAGAAAAACAAAATAAACATGGACAAAAAAAATTTTAAGGTGGTTATTTTACTGAATCAGTATTGTAGCTTGATGTGTCATATCATCCAACACTAATATTTACTTATATTCTTTTATAATAAAATATTCTCCATTTGAGTAATAATTACCTTGGCAATTTTTATAATAGCAAAGAGAACATATATAAATAATAGCTTCAAGTGTGAATAATACCAGCAAAAGAGTACAGATTCAGGAAATTTCTACATGCATTTTTTTTTAAACATTTGGGAGAAAATTATTTTTCTGTAACGTAAGATTAATGTGGCAGCATAAGTCTAATAACATTATATTGATACCATTAGTACATAAATTGTTCTTTTGCATTTCTTTGGCTACTACAACAAAGATAGATATCCTGTTTATTTGTATTTTGTATCCTTTTTTAGTATAACCTTTACTTAGTACTTTATTATACTACCTAAGCCAGCAGTCGGACATCCTTAGTGCTGCCGCAGAGGCAGAAAAGGCTCCTGCCACCATTGCTGCACTCGCCAGCCATGAGCCGGGCTTCTGGCTAAGCAGCACTCCCCCTGTGGTAGCACACTGACCACCAGGTGGCAGCTCCTGCATTGTGTGTCTTCCCCCTGGTGGTCAGAGTGCATCATAGCAACCAGTAGTTCTACCATTCGGTCAATTTTCATATTAGCCTTTTATTATATAGGAATTGTTTTAACTTTAGATAATTACTACAAGTAGTCTGTATTATTCTTTATAATTATTCTCTCATTTCTTTTGGTTATATTGGGGAGCCTATTGCTAATATGTTTTATTCTTCTGATGAGAAATGAGATATATGACATAAAATATACATGTATCCTATATATGTTTGGTATGTATAAATATATCAATACAAACAAGCATGTACTCTATACTTGTTTATATATGATATGATTTATTGTCTCAAAGAATTTTATTCTATGATACATAATAAAAGGAAGCTTTTTTCGCTTTCTTCTCATGTTCTATTCCTACCCCTTTCATTCCTTCTACCCTGCCAATGATCTGGAATTCCTAAATGTATCAAATTGTTCTCTCTTTAAACTAATTCTAGCAGTACTTATTAAACTCTTCTGATCCAAAATTGTTAAAAGCATTTTATATGTAGATACCCACAAAAAATGTAAAAATATAGATTTGTGTTTATATTCTTTTTTCTTTTTCTTGCTTATCTATATTTTCTAAGTTTAATTAACAGGTGTTACCTTTAATATCTGATTTAATAAAAACATAAAATTCAAAACATTAGGTTATATTTGTTTTAAGTACATTAATGAGTCTTCTTCACTTTTTATTTTTACTTTTAGAGAATACTTCATTTTTATTAATTATGTCAGATTTATAATGAAAAATAACTGCAACTGCCCTAACTGGTTTGGCTCAGTGGATAGAACGTCGGCCTGTGGACTGAAAGGTCCTAGGTTCGATTCCAGTCAAGGGCATGTACCTTGGTTGTGGGCACATCCCCAGTAGGAAGTGTACAGGAGGCAGCTGATTGATGTTTCTCTCTCATCGATGTTTCTAACACTCTATCCCTCTCCCTTCCTCTCTGTAAAAAATCAATAAAATATATTTTTTTTAAAAAAGAAAAGAAAAAGGAAAATAACTGCAACCTCCCAACAATCCCTAGAATTTCATTCCCTAAAACAGTCATCCTCTGTTTTCCTAACAAACTGCCTTGCCTTTACCTCCAAATCTATATATATAAAAAGTCAGCAACCAGAACATAATGACCAGAACTACCGGTCGCTATGACGCCCATTGCGGCCAGAGAACCTGGCCTGATCAGGGGTGGGGCTGGCTGGCCAAACCCTCACAGCCCTTCCCCCCAGCCAGCCCCTCCCCCGATTGGCCCACCCAA
>NW_006283136.1:1276014-1306368 GCF_000327345.1 Myotis davidii
TTTGCACCCTTTTTCATCTCACGACACACATAAACTAGTTACTAAAATTCTGCCGATCTGCCAAAAAAATGGGTAAAATTTTGATTCATTCACACTGCAGTTATTGTTGTGTTGGCTGTCACTTTAAAATTTTATTTGGCAATCCAAGGGAGAGCCCACAGCCCCTTCCACAGCTGGCCCTCCCCCTGATCAGCCCCCCCTGCATACCAGTTTGGGCAGAGCCAGCTGGCCAACCTTCCACAGCCTCTCCCCTAGCTGCTGACCCCAAATCAGCCCCTCCACCCTATTTGGGGGCGGGGCCAGCCTGCCCACAGCCCCTCCACAAGGCCAGCCTGACCCCCAGTCAGCCCCTCCACCCCTACAGGGGGGGGCGGCGCCCACTGGCCAATCACCCACAGCCACTCCCCCCCTGCCAGCCTGTAATTGCTGGGATCCTTTTCTAAGAATTTCATTATTTTAACCTTTTGCGGTCCAATTTTATTTTTGGAATTCAAACAGTTTGGTCCAAATTAATTGATGGGATTGAATGTTGAACTTTTTAATGTTCTTATTTTAAAGTTTAAACCAAAAATTCACTGGTTATATTATTAAGTATGTTCAATCAAAGAGTTTATTCTTTAAAACATTTCATAGTGTGGTATCTTTTGAAACATTTCCCCACATGCAACCCAGCACCTTACTGACAATGCATATAATCGCAGCAGTTTGCGGTGTCGACCTCAGCTCCACGTTGGACCTGCTCCTAGCGCCTGGTCTGTCGAGTCAGCCTGGACGTTGGACTGAAAATGGTTAAATATTGTACATTAATTAATCAAGTCATAGGACACAGTATTTTCTTTTTATGAAACTAAAAATACTATTAACATATCCATTTACTATATTAAATTAATACATTATTTTTCTAAAATAATTTGGTAGCTATTAACCATCTGTAGTTATTTTTCAAAATTGTTACTGATTCTGAAAACCCTGTTAAACTCTAGTTTTATGAACAAATGAAAGGAATAATTAACTGGCAAAATAATTAATCTGTTGATCTAGTCTTACAGTTCACAATAAATGAGTCAAATCTATCAAAGAATTTGTTTTCCCAAGTATGTCCTGTCAAAATAAAGAGAAGAAAAGAGTATCTCTTAATATTTACATTTGTTTATTAATTGTAAAAAACTCTCTAGATTTGTCTTCAATTTAGAATTAAATATAGGTTGCCGTTGGATTGTACTAAAGGTATTTTTTAAATTTCTTATACAACACTGAAAGAAATGAGAGTTATACTCAATAACAAACTATTGCCATAACAAGTTAATTTTGCTTTTTTTTTCCTTTTTTGCCTCATCTTATATATATAGTACAAAATTGAGGTTGGCATTATTTTGCCTGCAATGATATATTGTTTAATTATTACACAAATTATAAACATTTTCGGAATCCTATGTTTATTTACTATCAATAACATCATTATAACAAGTAATTGTGAACTTTTTCTTCTTACCCTAGAGCCCTTTTTGATTATGACAAAACTAAAGACAGTGGCCTTCCCAGTCAAGGATTGAACTTCAAATTTGGAGATATCCTCCATGTTATTAATGCTTCTGATGATGAATGGTGGCAAGCCAGACAGGTTACACCAGATGGTGAGAGTGATGAAGTTGGGGTGATTCCCAGTAAACGCAGGTAAATATAAGTCCATTACAGTCTTATCACTTGCAAGTTGGGCAACATAAACAAATAAATGCTGTTCGTTTAAATTATTTTTTTAGAGGTGATGATTTTATTCTTGGTTTTCCATATTGTGTTTTACAACCATTTTATTTACCTATATTGTAACCAATAACATAACTAGAGAAATGATGCCCCCAAACAGGAATTTTTCTAAAGCTCCTACTAGTTGCTAAAAAAGAAAGTATTTTTTAAGACACTATGCCATCTATCTATGCCAGTAGAAGGAAAGAGAATTAAAAGCCTCTATAGTTTTCCCCTTAAGGTACTGTTAAACCTAAATTTTCAGGGTTTCTGATTGTTTTAGACGTAAAAAAATGAAATCCTTGTAAATAAATGCAAAATGTTTAGAAATATCTGGTGATATGTTTCACATCTCTTCTTGCTTAATTTAGAAGTATTCGTGCAATCATGCCTTTCCTCTTTGCATTTAACCATTTATGATAATATTTCTTTGGTGGATACTTACCAGCTAGTGGCAAAAGTGGTTAAGTGCAAATTGTCTTGGAAAGAATGATTCCACCTTAGACAACCTCCTCTAAGATCTATGAAATGTCTCTTCTTTTGTAGAAAAGGTATTAAATAGCAGTTCATAATTCCCCTAAAGTAGTTACTTATGGGATCCAATTCATCCAAATCTTTGCCTAAACGTTCTTTTTTAAGTTTTAAGATAGCCAGTAAAAATTAATGATGTGACATTAATGTTTATTATAGACTAGAGGCCCAGTGCATGAATTCGTGCACGGGTGGGGTCCAGCTGGCCCAGCCCCAATCAGGGCGGATCGGGGCAGGGCCTGTCAGGAGGAGGAGATGGCAGGAGGTTGGCTGGCCAGCCCACCCTGATCGGGGCCAATCAGGGCTGGGCCGGCTGGGCGGAGGAGCTGCAGGCAATTGGCCAGTGGGCCCCGCCCTTGATTGGGGTTGGGGGGCTGATTGGGAGCGTGGCCGGCCATGGGGCGGTGGGGGGAGTGGGCTGGCCGGCCCCACCCCCAAATGGGTTGGGGGGTGCCGATCGGGGGCCAGCGGCCTGGGGGTGGAGTCATGGGTGGTTGGTCAGGCAGTGCTGCCCCCTATTGGGGTAGGGGTGGCAATCAGGGACAGGGCCAGCTGGGGGGAGGGGCTGCGGACCTATCATGGTGGGGCGGGCCAATCGGGGGTGGAGTTGGCCAGGGGAAAGTGGTTGGGGCATTTGGCCAGCCAGCCTCAGCCTCGCCCTTGATCAGTAGTGGGCAGTACTTATTAAAGGAGTAGAGGCCCAGTGCACGAAATTCAAACGCGGGGGATGGGGGGGTTGTCCCTCAGCCAGCCTGCACCCTCTCCAATCTGGGACCCCTCAGGGGATGTCCAACTGCTGGTTTAGGCCCAATCCCTGTGAGATCAGGCCTAAACCGGCAGTCGGACATCCCTCTCACAATCCGGGACTGCTGGCTGCCAACTGCTCACCTGCCTGCCTGCCTGATTGCCCCTAACCAATTCTGCCTGCCAGCTTGATCACCCTCTAACCACTCCCCTGCCAGCCCAATTGCCCCTAACTGCCCTCCTCTGCTGGCCTGATCGCCCCTAATTGCCCTACCCTGCGGCCTTGTCGCCCCCAACTTCCCTCCCTTGCAGGCCTGGTCCACTCCAACTGCCCTCCCCTGCAGGCCTGGTCCCCCCAAACTGCCCTCCCCAGCCGGCCTGGTCGCCCCCAACTGCCCTCCCCTGCTAGCCATCTTGTAGCAGCCACCTTGTGACCCATGGGGGCGGCCATCTTTGTGTGAGGAAGTGATGATCAATTTGCATATTACCTCTTTATTATATAGAATACTTTTGAGAATAGTAACTGGGAAGAATGAAAAAAGAGCAGGTTTGAGCAGAGGAATAAGTAAAGCTGCAATGCTGGCCAGGGATCAGCCTCAGCAAACCATATAAAGAGCTCTTGGGTCAATGTGGAAAAAAAGAGACCTATGTACCTGATCGGGCCAGTTCACTTGCCACAGTGGGCATCATAGCGACTAGTCATTATGGTAGTTATGGCATTACCGTTGCTGGCTCTTTATATATATAGATTAGAGGCCCAGTGCACAAAAATTTGTGCACTCAGGGGGGGTCCCTCAGCTCAGCCTCTGCCCTCTCGCAGTCTGGGACCCTCGGGGGATGTCCACCTTCTGGCTTAGGCCTGCTCCCCGGGGGGTATCGGGCCTAAGATGGCAGTCAGACATCCCTCTGGCAGCCCGGGAGCCCTCGAGCGATGTCCACTTACCAGCGGGGAGCAGGACTAAGCTGCAGTCGGACATCCTTAGTGCTGGTGAGGAGGTGGGAGAGGCTCCCACCACCACCGCTGTACTGGCAGCTGTCAGCCTGGCCTGTGGCTGGAGGGCAACTTAAGCTCCCAGCCTCTTCTTTTTTTCTTTTTTTTAATTCTGGGATTTATTTACCTTCTATAGCTGTCACTGGAGCTGAGAGCCGGCTCCAGCTCTGAGGGCTGAAAGCAGGTTTCTGGGTCTGTTTGGCTTCTATAATTGAAACTCTGTTGCCATCACTGCAGCTCTAAGCTCTGAGGCCGAAGCTGGCTGAAAGCAGGTCTCTGGAGCCTGTTTAGCTTCTATAATTGCAACATAGTTGCTTAGAGTGCAGCTCAGAGCCGGGCTGCAGCAGACGGGGAATCTTGGCTTCCTCTGTCACTGGAGCAAGCAAGCCTCCTGTTCACTTCAGCTGCATGGCTGCTGGCCGCCGTCTTGGTTGGCAGTTAATTTGCATATCCTGCTGATTAGCCAATGGGAAGGGTGTCAGGGTTATGGTCAATTTGCATGTTTCTCTTTTATTAGATAGGACTAATAACCCGGTGCACAAAAATTTGTGCACTCGGGGGTGAGGGTGAGACCCCTCAGCCCGACCTGCACCCTCTGTTATGTTCTGGGACCCCGGCCACTCCTGGCCTAGGCACAGGCCTACAGGCTTGGGCAGCCTGGCTCCCAAGGCCTCAATTTATCAAGAGAACAAAATTGGCATTAGTTACAGCCCTCACAGAACCTAGTACACTGCATCTGTGCATACAACTGCCTCATTCATGTGCCTGCTTCGCCCTACTGAATTACTAACATCTTGAAGACATAGCTCTGTCTTATCCTGCTTCAACTTCAGTGCCTGGCCTGGTGCCAGGGACCTGAGAGGGTTTGGTGAGTGAGTGGATAATGAGCGAGTAAATGAGCGAGTAAGTGAATGAGCAAGCAGCTAAGGGGCAGGAACGCATTGCCATGGCAACATGGCAGAAGTTCCAGCCCCACTCCTGGCTCCCTGAAGCCCACCCCGGTAAAGTTCCCACCCTGCTCCCAACGTCCTGGTGCCCCTCTCCTGGCCGCATACTGAATTACTAACATCTTGAGGACATAGCTCTGTCTTATCCTGCTTCAACTTCAGTGCCTGGCCCGGTGCCATGGACCTGAGAGGGTTTGCTGAGTGAGTGAATAATGAGTGAGTGAATGAGTGAATGAATGAGCGAGCAAGTGAATGAGCAAGCAGCTACCAGCGGGGATAGTTCGCACTCTGCTCTGAGCTGCCTGACACAAGCCTCGGGAAGTTCCCGCCCTGCTCCCAGCTGCCCCACTCCCCTCTCCCAGCTGCATAGTTCGTGCAGAGCAAAGGCTGCCTGCATTTTGGCAAATCAGTGCATTTTGGCAAATCAGTGCATTAGCACCTGTTGGCGGGGGATCCCCCGCAGGGCCGTTTGTGGGCGTGGCCAGTGACAGATCAGTGCATTAGTACCAGTCAGCCAGGGATCCCCCTGGAGGGCCGTTTGTGGGCGTGGCCAGTGGCAGATCAGTGCATTAGCACCTGTCCAGGGATCCCCACTGGAAGGCCGTTTGTGGGCGTGGCCAGTGGCCTATCGCTGGGGTTCCGCCGCCAGCCCTGGGTCTGTTCCCATATGGGCCGCCTGCCATCCGGGTGGTAAAGAGCAGGCCCGGCTGGCAGTGGGGCAGGCAGGATGGCACTGTCCCCCCCTGCCTGCAGTATGCAAATTAGCCGCCATCTTTGTTGATGGTTAACCGCCATCTTGGCTGGTGATTAATTTGCATATCTCGCTGATTAACCAGTGGGAAGGGTAGCGAAGTTACAGTTAATTACCATGTTTTTCTATTATTAGATAGGATAGTTCATTCACTTCAGGTCAGGCTTATGATGTAACAACTTGTATTTTTCTTATTAAATCCTCAGGATTGCTCTGGAATAGTAAAAAAGTTGGGTTTATACTTATTTTGTTGAGTCTCTATAATTGATAAATATGCCAAATCATATACCTATTTTAGACTTCTATGTGTGGGGTGTGTGTGTGTGTGTGTGTGTGTGTGTGTGTGTGTGTGTTTAGACATTGAAGAGTAGAAATATTATATTACAGAGATATGTTGTTATAGTTCCAGGACTTATGACTGTTGTTGGCTATATAGTTAGCAAGATCCAACTATTTAGTTAGATCCTATATTTGGTGGCAACTCCTCTTTTAGCAGTGTAGCCCTGAGCATAATTTTTTACGTGAAATATAATAGTCTCCTTTAAATTCAGAAATGCTTACTCTGTGCCTTATTAGGTCAGTAAGAAACCTCGCATCTTATATATTAAAGTCAGAGTTCAGAAAAATTGTTTTATCCCTTGGCTCTTCATATCTCATAAGGCTTTACTGAAAGAAGTGAGTAACACAGCTGACTGTTGGAAAAAGATTTTTTTTCATTTTGTATAAAAATTCTATAAGGTTTATTTTTAAAGCCAAAAGCAATATAAGACATATCTTGAGATCTCTACAAATAGCTTTCTTTCAGGAACAGTATTTACAAATAAACAAAATTTAAGTCTTCAACTATTGAGTGAACAAGATAATGATTAGAAGACAAAGCCATTTTGACTTGTAAATGTTCACTCACTAAATGTTAGTTTGCAGTGCACTCAATAAGTGTCGAGACAAAAATTATAAATTTATTATTCATGTCACGAATCCTCAGGATTGCTCTGGAATAGTAAAAAACATAAGTTTTAAATCTATGACTGCAGCTGTGGCCAGGTGTTCAGTTGATTGGAGCATTGGTAGAAGGCAACCAATCTATCTCTCTCTCCTCCTCCTCCTCTCTCTCTCTCTAAAAATTAATGAAAACATCCTCGGATGAGCATTTTTTTAAAAATCTGTGACTACTAAGGTTCTTTTACTATCCCACAGTAAAAACTATATTGCGTAATATAGAAAAAATGTAGAAAATGCATTTTTTCATAGACTGTTTTGGTAAGTTTTTCTGCTATATACAAACATAATTGCTATGTTGATATCAAGGATTTATAAAAGGTTAATTTACATGAAATTTTGCAGAATGCATATTGGTATTACAATCTACTTAAAACATTTGTTATATTTTTGTTTGCTTGCTTCTTTTGAGTAGGTAACACTTTAACAAGGTACAACATTCAAAAGATCTAAAAGCTATACCAACTCCCTCTTAACCCCAGGCGGCCATTTCACTTTCATAAGAATAGCTAAGGTTACTAGTTCTTGTATATCCTTCCAGAGATACTTCAAAACTGTTTTGTACACTATACTTGGTTAATTTATGTATTACACAAAAATGTCATTGGAGTTAAACTTAGTTTTTCTATTTCTCACCTTATTTTTAAAATTTTCAGAGCTACAGAGAAATAAGCACAAGAGAAATGCAAGAATAGTACAAGGAACACCCACATATCCTTCACCTACTTTCATCAGTTATTGACATTTTGCCCCATTTGCTTTCTCTTTTTCATGCTTAATATTTTTTTTTATTGTTGACCCTATTACAGATGTCCCCTATTTTCCTCCCTTTTGCCCTTCCTCTACTCAGGTCTTCATCACATTATAGTCTGTGTCCATGGGCTATATATATATGTTCTTTGGTTAATTTTGTCCAGTCCACCTCATTCCCCTCCTCTTCCCATGCTTAATTTTTAGCATATGTGTTCCATGCTAAGCTAATGTTTAAACAAAAAGAAAAAAAGATAAAACCTGGAAAATTGCTAAACTTTGAAGTTTTGTCTTCAGTATAATTAATGGAATTGAGTGCATATATAAGTGTATATATATATATATATATATATATATACAGCATTTTGATACTTCACAAATATTTTTTAAATAATAAAATAAGTCTTGTATTTTATTTTTTAGAAATTCTAATTAATTTTGGGATGCAAACCTAGATGGCTTCCTAAGGTTTTAGAATATAAAGATGCCCTGTATTGAGGTATCAGTTCTGATGAATTGTAGTTAGAACCTTAGATGTATTTGGTCTACCTAAAAAATAATATTGGCTACTTCGACAGGGTTGAGAAGAAAGAACGAGCCCGATTAAAAACAGTGAAATTCAATTCTAAAACAAGAGGAGACAAAGGGGTGAGTATATGCAATCTCTTATTTCTAGAAATTAATAGTTCAGGGTAATAGACCTTTTTATCATTCTTATTTGAGTTACATTATTAAAGTGAGGATTTTGCCATGAAAATTACTATCAACAACTCTGGCAATGTTGCTTTACAATAGTAGATATTTAATTAAATTAAAGCACCCATTTCACAGACCTTTTCAAATTAAAACTGTGATTTGATTTTTTTCTTAACATACTTTTGGTCAAGGCTATTTTTACAAGTGAAATTAATTTAGTCTTCATTCACATGTTCACTTAGAAACTTGTGTTACCAAAATTAATCATGATAGTTAATAAATCTGAAAAATTATTAATAGGCCTCCAAAAAATTATTAATGAAATCATAATGTCTGTTTTGGGGGGGGATTTTGAGTAAATTCAAGGAAATTTTCTTGTTCTTCTCTCTATACCTAATATTTATTAGGAAAATCCATGTTTAGATGTTTGAGTCAATATGAATTTTTAGTTTGAAAAAATAGACAGTCAAGAGGAGTTTGTAGATGGTCAAAAAATATATCAAAATTCTTTTATACATGTTTTAGACCAGGGGTCCTCAAACTTTTTAAACAGGGGGCCAGTTCACTGTCCCTCAGACCGTTGGAGGGCCAGTGTTCTTTATTTAAAAAAAATTTTTTTTTTAGTTTTATTGCTTAAAGTATTACAAAGGGTATTACATATGTTTCCTTTTTTCCCCCCGCCCTTGACAATCCCCTGGCCTCCCCTACCCCCCAGAGGACCCCTGTTTTAGACGTGTTTTAGTTTTTATTTACTTTAAGTGTTGCTTCAAATGGCTGTTAGTAGATGAAAAAGATCTTACAGGCTTTTTCCTGTACTATGTTTATAATTACTTCAATAGAATATTTTAGCAAAAAGGCTGATGAAAGAGCTGAATTTCAAAATGTGTTGAAAATACTATTTGTAGCAATGTTTTCTGTTTTGTGGGGTTTTTTAATCTAAAGCTAAAGTTTTATACATCTTGTGATCATATTTCAAAGGAATGTAAAATTCAGCAAATAAATTAACCCTATTTTCTGTACATCTCTGATATAACTAAGCACTCAAACCTAAAGCTTTAAAATTTAAAAGAAATATGATCCTTGACTAAAGAAATTAAATCTGAGTAAGTTGTAATGTATTCAATTATTTTAGGAATGATAAATTCCATTGAAATTAACTTGTAGTTTTCAGAAAATACAAAATTATATAGTGTGACCTGACGCAATATTTAAAATAGAATTTTTTGGAGGAAAAAAATGTTAAGTAAATACTCAGGATTTGAAATCTATACAGTGTTTTCTGTGCTTATTTTATATATGTTTTTTAAAATAATTTAGTAAAATACACTGTCAATGTATTTAAAAAGAGGTTGCATGTTGTAACTTTTCTTTTATACTGTAAGAAGTTAACTGAATTAACGACATATTTAAATCTTAGTCTTGTTTGTTGACTGTAACCAACTTTATGCACAGTCACTGTGTTCTAACACAGCACCAAAAGTATGCATGATACTGAGTGGGGTAAAAATACGCTTGCCATTGATACAGAACTGCATTTCTTTCCATAACACCATTTCCCATTCTTCTTTTGCTTTCCTTACATGGTTTATGGACTTTTATTTCCACTACAAACTTATAACATTTCAGTTTCTCATTAATATTCTTAACATTCATTGAACTATTTTGAAATACTATATGGAGATAATATATTTAGATATTTAATATATGTATCATGAATGTGTGATATTTTTCAGTTCTAATATTTATTACACTCTGTCTCTCTTGCAATGTAGCATTAATAATAATAATAAGTAATTAAACAGAATTTTGTATAGGAAATATAGAGAAACTGGAAGTAGTATGGTTTCTCTAGCTTTGTGTTTTCCCTTCACATTTTTCTCTTGTTTGCTTGTGCTATTTTTACTTTAATATATTTTTCACCTGAAGGATGTTAAATGCAATACAATTAATCCATTTCTTAACTAACATGCATTTCTTTCTGTCCCATATTATGATATCTTTATGATATCTCATTCTGGCTAACAGCAAAGATATCAAAAATCAAAACATTTTAAACTTCATGTTTCTTTTGGTTGTTTGCTGTGAAACTGACTCTGACCACTATAGATGCAGTAGGAGGATTAGTTTTATCAGATATAAAAATGATTACTAAATTCAAAAGCAATGATTGTCATGAACAAAAAGATTGAGTCCTTCCCTGATATTACATTGCCATAAAACTTTCTCTATTGAAACTTGTTTTCCTCTCGTTCTCTTTTCTAAAATTTGGATTCAAAGATTTTTATTCAAATAATGCTACTTGACAGTTTATAAAATAATTATAAGCCCCAGAGTTCTTCAATTATTTTTTATTCAACTTAATTTTCAACTTCCACTTAGAGGTATTAGAGCCTTCAAATTTTAAGATTGAAATCAAGACAATCTGCTTGACTGTGAACTATGAACTTATTAATCTGAATTATTGATATGAAAAGGTAAAAATGAAAGTTTAACCTTGTTTTTGTAAAGATTCTTATCAAAATGAAGTCTTTGAAGTAATAGAATTTGAGCTAAAAGTCACTTTTATCTATTTCAGAGCCATAATCACCTGGCTTTTTATGCTTAAAAATATGGGCATGCTAAAAATATACTTCCTGGTATCAATACACTTTGAAATAATGATAGCATCTTTTAATGTGAATAAACTCAAGAAAAATCAGAACAAAATTTTCTTAATATTGATCCCACCTCAAAAAGTATAATAATAATTTTGAGTGTCAGTTGTATGTAAGGTCATTTTCTTCAAGACGTGTGCCTATGACAGAAATTAAAAAATAAACTATTCCTCTTTAATAGGCTCATCTTTCCTTGTGCTGAATGTTCTTTTTAAATCTATGAATGCACAGCCCAGCTGGTGTGACTCAGTGATTGAGCACTGACACATGAACAGGAGGTCCTGGTTCAATCCCTGGTCAGGGCACATGCCAGGATTGCTAGCTCAATCCCCAGTAGAGTGTGTACAGGAAGTAACCGATTGATGATTCTCTATCATCATTGATGTTTCTTTCTCTCTCTCTCTCTCTCTCTCTCCCTCTCCCTTCCTCTCTGAAATCAATAAAAATAATTTTTTTAATTTATGAATGCATAAATGGGACATTCAAGAATGGAAAAAATAATTTTCAATATTTGTGCAATAAGGAACATCTTCCTTATAGCAATTATGTATAAACTATTCAAATCTCAGCTGTCTATTTGGCTCTTACTGGCACCAAACTTTTTATTCTCTATTCAGGACTGATGGTGCTGGTGAATTGAATCTGGTTCTATATTATTTATATATACTTTTTAAAATAGATATGTATAGTAAAGCTTAAAGACAAAGGAATCAGTTATGATAGCACTCATGTTGGCTAAAACAATCCTAACTCTTCTTCCTTGGTTAGATAGCATTGATAAGTCTTTTGCTGGACTCTTTGGCCTTGATAGACCCCTCTTAGTGTTCTTCCTATTTTCTGACTCATGCCAAAAGCATTTGGTTATCTTTTTTCTCTTCAAGGATGGATGGATGGATAGATAGATAGATAGATAGATAGATAGATAGATAGATAGATAGATAGATAGATAGGTAGGTAGGTAGGTAGATAGATAGAACTATTTTTTAAATATTCAACACTGGCAATTTCTCAATTGTTCGGGTTTTCTTTTCAAATAGAGGTCTTTGTTAGTTTGTTGGAGCCACACAGAAGAAAGGAAGGAAGGTAGGTAGGTACGTAGGTAGGTAGGAAGGAAGGGAGGAAGGAAGGGAAGAAGGAAGGAAGGAAGGAAGGAAGGAAGGAAGGAAGGAAGGAAGGAAAGAGGAGGGGAAATGTGCTTAAGCAAAAGCAAAATGAAGGTTATTACCTAATGCATAAAAAATATTTGAACAGCTAGAGGAGTCATTTAAAATAACTTTTACTATAGAATATCTAGCTCCTGGCAATCTAGAAAAATATTTATTGATATGAATAGATGTTAGCTTGGTCTGTACCATAGTAGTACCTAACCTGATTTACTCTTTTCAATTTTATCAAGTAGCATATATTCCTTATTTTTAGCTATTACTGAATTACACTCTTTAAATTTTTTAATATTTTCTGTTATAAAACATTAGAATTAGAGTTAATACAAAATTAGAAATTCACTTTATATGTGAATTAAGTAAAATTCATATATAAACTGCACACTGTGGTCACAAGAGTCAGCTTCCACAGAGCTGCTAGGCTGGCTGGGCCTTTGTACACAGACAGTAGACATCCCTTTGTTTTGCCCCTCCTTCTCTTCTTCAGCAGTCATTCAATGACAAGCGTAAAAAGAACCTCTTTTCCCGAAAATTCCCCTTCTACAAGAACAAGGACCAGAGTGAGCAGGAAACAAGTGATGCTGACCGTAAGTATGTGGATCCAGTGGTCAACTGAAAATAAATGTAGAGGGACCTACTGCCCTGCAGTTGGTTGTTACCATGGAGACAGTTTCAAGAGCTGCAACAGGTTACTAATTGTCTTAACCAGGGGCAATTTAACAGGCATAAATTAATTTGTATACCAATCTTAACTTTTCTGGTACCTTAGGAATTCTTAATTTAAAGTAAACAGTATTTTTAAGCTGTACATTTAACATAGTATTATTTGATGTAAGGATTCTTAAAATAAATAATATACTCTCAAAGAATGTTTTAGAGGAAAAACATGGATACCTGGGAAGCTACTTAGTGACTTCTAAGTATGGTATTGCCAATCTTTGACAAATAGATCTTCTGAAATTATTCCATTTTATCCTATTTCTTCTTCATATGTAGACAGCCTAGATTTTACTTTTAAGATAGTAATAGTCTCAAACTTTGCTGCTCTAAGATAGAATTTACATTCTTTTAGTAGATTACATTTAACTGCTAGCTTATTTCAAGCTTTCAGAAATCTACAAAAATGCTCTATAAGATATGCACCTGTAATGGTCTTGGAACTGTCTCTTATTGTAGCACCAATTTTATGCATTACTGACAACTATTTTCTTTGATTATCTTTTTATTGCTTGCTCTCTGGGAACTACTCTCTACAGGAGATCCCTGACGACATGGGATCAAAAGGCCTGAGTAAGTGATCAAAATACTCCCAAGTTATTTTTTAACCTCCATCTACAGACCTACCTTTTTCAGATACATTTTGAGAATCATGGTAGTGCCTTTCTGGCGTGAGGAGGTATATGATTTAGATTGCTTTTAGGCTTTCATGTTAATAAAATGCTTGGGATTTTTATTTCTATAACACACATCTTTTGTTTTTCTAATGCTCCATTTTTCAGTCATTTGAAAAACTCTGCTCAATATTTACATTTTTAAATATAAAAACTTTTTAACGTTTTTAAAAATCATACTATCTGCCCTCATTATTAGAATATAGAAAATAATCTTCTTTACAGTTTTATATCACCCTTTTTTTAAAAAAAAAACAATTTAAAATCACTTTGATTTTAGAAAAGCATTGCTATAATGTGAAACTATAAAACACAATAGATAAATGTTAGAGAAGAATTGTGGACCTCTAGTTTAAATAGCAGTCTTTGTAGAGGGAAATTTACATATCTTTTTTAAGGAGGTTGTAATTTATGAAAAGAATTATAAGAAATATTATTTTTTGTGTTTTTTTTTATTTAACCATGATGTCTCTGCTGTTTGTTTTTCTTGTTTAATTTTCTAGCTAGAACTTAGTCTTCATATAAAGCTTGGTACAGAGTATGGTATATAGGAGTCATTCAATAAATGTTGGAATAAATGAATGAAACAAGACGTCATTTAAGCAAGCAATTTTAAATGTGGGTGTTTTCAAATTGATTAAATGTGAAATTTTATCAAATATTACTATGTTATTTTAGGTGACAGTGACTCATAGAAGTAACCTTTTAGGCTAGTTTTTTTCTAGATAATTCTTTTCCTTTGGGTCACTAAGCATTTTAAAAACTTTTTTTATAATTCATTGATTATTAAGGATATAAGAAATATCTTTCAACTTTCTAAGATCTATATTAATAATCATTAAATTTCATAATTTTTCCTGATTTACCCTAACTATACTGGTATTTTTAACTATAGGAACTTGACTTTTATTTCAACCTTAATAATTAAAAGTTTGTATTAGACTGAAGGCAGTATGCTTTATATGTAATTATTTTTATTAGACACACAGACAATAGACATCCCTTTGTTTTGCCCCTTCTCTTCTTCTCTATTATTTTTGCATGTGCCTCTTTAGGATTTGGCAAGAACCCACGAATTTACTATCACTATGGTACCCTTGTGAAAATCTTCAAAAGTGGAAAATATTTCCATAATTTTTTTTTTTGAGAGAGAGAAATATCAATGGGTTGCCTCTTGCACATGCCCCAACCAGGGCTAGGGATCAAACCTGCAACCTAGGTATGTGCCCTGGGCTCCACAGATTTTTAATGGTACAGAATTTATTTTGAGAATGATAACATATTTTAGAGATGGTATGAATCAGGATATGTACTCACAGATTTTTATTATCTGTTGAGTCATTGGAGACCTAAGGAAAATTCATTTAAAAAGGAATTTAAGGAAGAATTTAGTTCCCATATTGATATTGTTATGGTGGATGATAATTACATCTTGACCAAAACATAATTTTATCTTTCATTTTAATCGAGGATTGGTACTTGGGAAGGGCAACAAATGAAAAATGGTAACTGAATACCAGACAATGCGATTTAGAAAAGAATTTAAATTTTTCTGGACAATGACTTAAGATCCTTTGAATGGTAGGTTTCTGTGCTTCATCTCCCAGAAACTGAAAGAAACTATCCACCCAGTAATTTAATGATCAGATCAAGATTTTATTTGGAAAATGTTGAAGGAAATAGAAACATATCAGTAAGATTCTAATACTGGATATGATGGAGGTTATTACATAAAACAGATGA
The DNA here is from genome assembly GCF_000327345.1 of Myotis davidii. Classification (NCBI taxonomy): domain Eukaryota; kingdom Metazoa; phylum Chordata; class Mammalia; order Chiroptera; family Vespertilionidae; genus Myotis; species Myotis davidii. The sequence goes on from NW_006283136.1 coordinate 1,291,118, forward strand.
CTAGCAGTTGACAAGTTGCCTATTATTATGCAGTAGAAAATGCTAGGAAAGGGGATGTATCAAGGACATTTGTGGCCTCAGTTATCAAAAGGTCATAACACAGGGAATAAACTAAGAAAAATCCTGTGAGATTTTAATATAAGAAAATAAATGTGACCTCATATTAGGTACTCAACAAGTCTTGTAACAGGACTCAAAGGGGACTAAGAATAGAAGGATAAATTATTCCAAAGAAACAATCCTTTTGAAGAGGTGTGAAATAACACTGAACATCAAGGAAAATGTACATTTGCATGTAACTTCACACAGCCTCTGGAAAATTTGAGGGTATTTAATTGAAGAGCAGGGAGAGAAACAAAAGTGATACCCTAGAATACTTTTCATACACATGAATTTAGTGATTCTATGAAGAAGAGAATCAAATAAATTATTGATTTGCCCTATTGGCAGTAGAATATGAAATAATGAGAGAAACTGTCTTTCAGAACCTAATTTTGACTCACAGAACCAGAGAATGATGGAAATCTGAGAGAATGCAACTAAGTCATCATAGCTTGTGGAGAGCTAGAAATAGAAACTTGTGCAGATTTTATGCTTTAAGAAGGCAATTTTGAAAAAGTTCAGGAGGGAAAAAAACTGGGTATGATTTCCTTTAACAGTGACCAAAAGAAATATAGTTCAGGAGGGACTATAAAAGGTGCTCAGAAGTGTAGTTATGCCATGCCATTTCAGACAAGGTTTGTACCTATCTCTTGTACACAGCTCAATTTTTATAGCTTATTATTTTGTGGAACACCTCAAAGACTTCCTCTGTTAGGCACACAAGTTTTCGATTATATCTTTCCTTTCTTCTCATTTTAAAGACTTATTAAGCAGATTTGTGCAGAGTTCTTAGATGCCAAAACCAGACTTATTTTCATTTGTGCTTGGAATAAGTATAATAGTACTAGAATTACTTGAGATTGGTGAAGTGTAGTATTTCAAGAGCACAAAGAGAAAACACATGATGCATTCTTAGGAAGAAATATTTGATAGAAAGGTGAGACTTGGTTAATGAGATTTGAAATTATTATGCTCATCAAATACCATAAACAAAAATAAAAACTTGAAGAATATATTTATACCATTTATGTCAAAGGGATAATATCCTTAACTATACATTTCTAACATGAAAGGAAACAGACTAACTCTCCATTAGAAAACTGGACAAAAGATATGAGAAGAGTGCTCAAAAGATAAATGAAATGAGCATATAAAATGTTTAGTGTTTCTAGTAAGGAATAAACAAAATGACATTTTACTGATTACCTTGGTAAACTTTTCTTTTAAAGGACAACTCAGTGATGTTGAGGGTTCTATAGAATGACTACTTTTAACATATTATTATTGGGAGTGTAAATTGGTACAACCTTTCTGGAAAAGCATATCTTTTGACTTACTAGTAATTCCCCTTCAAGGAATTTATCCTAAGAATGTAATCAGAGATGGAGATAAAGGTTTATATGTCAGGGTGCTTAATATTATTTAGAAATTACGGCACTCAAAAATTAAAATCATCCTAGAATGTCTTACAATTAAGGAGTGGTTAATGAAGTTATCCATACTTTATGATATTATATAGCCATTGAAAATCATATTAAAACATAATGACATGACTAACTAAGATCTGGAAATAGCTCAAGTGCCCATCAGTAGATGAGTGCATAAAAAAGCTGTGGTACATTTACACCATGGAATATTATGCAAAAGTAAAAAAAAAAAGGGGGGGATCTCTTACCCTTTGAGACAACATGGAGGGACCTGGAGAGTATTATGCTAAGTGAAATAAGCCAGTCAGAGAAAGACAAGTATTATATGATCTCACTCACATGTGGAATCTAATGAACAAAATAAACTGATGAGCAAAATAGATCCAGAGACACAGAAGCATGGAACCAACTGTCAGATCACAGAGGGAAGGTGGGGGAAGGTGGATGGATGGGAAGAGATCAACCAAAGAACTTGTATGCATATATGTGTAACCCATGAACACAGACAATAGGGTGGTGAAGCCCTGCAAGGGGGGGTGGGCTAGAAGGAGTCAATGGGGGGAAATGGGGGACATGTAGTACTTTCAACAATCAAGAATTAATTTTTAAAAAAAAGACATGGAAAATTTTTCACAATGTAAGTGAAAAAAGTAAAATACAGAACTATAGTGTCAGACTTAAAAAACATTTTCAGGGCTATTTTGAATATTGTTGCTTTATACATGTCTCATGATGAGCATATATGTGTGTGTTTTTCAGGTGGGGAAATAACTAGGAAAGAAATTGCTAGGTCATAGCTATGTATGTTCAGCTTTAGTAGGCACTGCCAAGTAGCTTTCCAAAGTGGCTGTACCAATATACCCACCCGTAGTATATGAGTCCCAGTTGCTGCATAGCCTTCTCCATGCTTGGCCTGTTTTGTTCTTGTTTTTCATTTTAGCCATTCTGGTGGATGGTAAAGTATTCGTTGTGGTTTAATTTGCATTTCCCTGTTAAGTAAAAATTTATATATGTTTATTGGATATTTGAACATTTTTGATGAAGTACCTTGAAAAAGATTAGTTTTAATTATCAGGAAAAAAAGCATTTTATATTTTTAATAAACTTCAAGCAATGATGATTATACTTTTCCATGGGCCATACTTTGAGTAACAGGATATTGATAATTTTAGAAAACTAACTCAAGATGAATAGGAGAAATCCCCAGAAAAGATAGAAGATTTTAATAACTTTAACTTTTTATTATTTAACATGTCAGACATATTCAATAGTAGAATAATAATAAAATAAACCCAGAGTATTCTTTTTCATCCGGCTTCTGTTATTATCAACTCATGATTAGTATTATTTCTTCTATACTCCTAGTTACTCTCCCCCTCCTTTTATTCCATTGCAGTAACTGTTTCTTTACGTATTAGAGATGGCAGAGTGTAATATCAATCCTAATATAAATTTGAGAACTTTTTTTTTTGCATTCCTACTTCTGGGAATGAATGTTAAGGAAATAGGACAAAAGATAAAAGGCTATATAAATGGAGGCATTTATAATAATTATTGATGTTTGTGGAAAACAGTTTAAAGCAAACTAAAATGTCTAATAAGTAGTAAAGTAAATCATGACTGATCAGTCCAATACAATATTATACAAGAACCAGAGGCCCAGTGCACAAAAACCATGCACTTAGGGAAGAGGGGTCCCTCAACCTGGCCTGCGCCCTCTCACAGTCCAGGAGCCCTCGGGAAATCTCCGACTGACTGCTTAGGCCCACTCCCTGTGGACATCAGTTGGACATCCTTAGCGCTGCCACGGAGGCGGGAGAGGCTCCTGCCACTGCACTCACCAGCCACGAGCCCGGCTTCTGGCTGAGCTCCTGCATTGAGCATCTGCCTCCTGCTGGTCAGTGCACATCATAGCGACTGGTCATTCTGCTGTTTGGTCGATTTGCATATTAGCCTTTTATTATAGAAGATGATGATGATGATGATGATGATGATGATGATTGAGTCTAATTGTTTTGAAGTTAATGTGGTAATATGGGAAGAAATTTTTAAGTATAAACTTTTAAAAACCACGGTTCTACGTGTTCTTGTTATAAATTATTTTTTAATGTTTTTGCTTTATTTAAAATATACATAATCACAATTAAGAAAGTTTTATCTTTGCAGGTTAGAATAACATACTTATTTTTTACTATAACAATTCAAACACTGTTATCTTTATCTGAAATCTTAAGTTATATCATTCTCTGAAGTTTTCAGTAGTGCTACTTGACTTTAGGAGACTCTGTGGGTGGTGTGGTACAGCAGATAATTTCTCCTGAAATTTTTTCTTTATCTACTGTTTTGCCTGGGGAAATTTTGGGTTTAGTTTTTAGAAATAAAATTACTTTTTTATTCAAGGGAAATATTTATTGAGAGGACATCTGAGATTACATTTACATAAGAAGAGTACCTGGTATTTACTGAACAATCAAGTTATGGATTGGGGTCACTTTCAGGAGAGGCCTGGCAATATGCAACTGATGAAAGCGTATTTGCTTTTATCTTTTTTGTTTTAAGCAGGCATTGTCAATTTCATCAAAGCAGAGTTTCACAAAAATATTAATCTATTTTCGAAAACAGTCCCATCTTCTAGAATTCCCTTCCACTTGACTTTTATTGGAGCATCTGAATCTATGACATCTAAAATGCTTCTTCTGTATGATCTCAGGATCATGGACTTTAACTTTTTTTTTTTTTCAGGAACAAGAAAACTGAACTAAAAGCAAGATCATTTATTTTTTGAGACATCTCCATTAAAATGGGCATCTGTTTGCTCAAATATAACTTGTCTCCTTTGTCAGTCATTACTGTTTCATAAACTAAATTAATTAGTGCCATTTTCTCTTTGGGGGTTTTATGTCTACAGTTGAACTAATTTAGAATCACTCTGACCTCTTTGTTCATAAACTGTGTTATACAAAAATGGGCATTGTCCTTAAGGAGTTTTTTTCCTTGCTAATTCATATTTATTTATTTGAAAAAATAAAACTTTTCAAAGAAAATCAGAAATGCTTTTTAAACTTTTATTAAGTATGTGGTGTATATCAATATTTTGTAATGTCACCTTATGTTTATATTTATAATTTACTTTTTTAAAACTCATGACACTGTGTTTTCTTTATTTTTTTCATTATCCTGCAATTTCAGAGCATGTAACTTCTAATGCCAGCGATAGTGAAAGTAGTTACCGTAAGTGTTTTAAGTTACTTGTTCTTTTGTAATCTCAAGTAATATATATTCTTTGGAATTATTTTCCCTTTAGTGATGTGTTCTAAAAACTGAAAATTAAATACTTAATCTTTTAAAATCAGAGAAAGACAACTAAAATTCAAAAAACTTGAAAAAATTACAGAAAAAAATTATGTATAAAAGTTACTTTCCAAAATTTTAATAAAATACTGGAATCTTTTTTACAAAGAGTGCTATTTGTGAACACAGTACATATATGTGTGTATATCTTTAAATGAAGTAAATATATAGTTAAATGAGGGGTAAACTTACATTTTGCCATTTTCTTTAGTACTTATTTTGTTTTAATATGAGCATCAAAATTATTTTCCAGTAATGCTAAATTATAATTGGCTTTATTTCCTTTTTTATTGTGTCACCAGTATTGGTCTGGGTCAAATTATTCTTTATCACCAGCCTTTAGTGAATATAGAAATTATGGAGGAAAACTTTTCAACAGTTGCTCAGACTATAATACTGATTTTATTTTTGGTGTTTTGTGTTACATTCTGGGTATTACAGTTGACCCTTGAACAGCATGGGTTTGAACTGCACGGGTTCACTTATATGTAGATTTTTTTCAATAAATACCGTAAATGTATTTTTTAAAGATTTTCTTAACATTTTCTTTCTGTAGTTACTTTACTGTAAGTATTCTTACAGTATATAATACACATACAAAATATGTGGTAATCAACTTTATGTTATCAGTAAGGCTTACAGTAAACAGTAGGCTACTAGGAATCAAAACTTATATGCAGATTTTCAGCTGTGTAGGTACTCAGCATCCCTAACCCCCAAGTTGTTCAAGGATCTACTGTACATTATTAAGTGAACTCTACAAGCATGTGAAGTTTTTAAACAGATTTGGGCATGGGAGGAGGGGAGAGTACATGAATATTGTCACTTCTAGCACCTTAATAATTAAATTGCTTTTCTAACTTTTTTTTTTACTGCTCTCTAATATGAAAGTAATCTTGATTACAGATGAGTATGGCTGCTCTAAAGATCCATCCTGTTAATATCAGTTCCTACTATTTCTCATATTGACAATATATACTTTTAATCCTCACTCATTTGGTTATTTTTTTGCATAATAATTACTTAGTAATTTTCCTTTTTTGGTATGGGAATGTGATTTTATATATTTTAGCATTTTATTATAATCATAATTCACCATAGAGTAGTTGAGTAGCTTTATAGACTAAAAAGAGGTAATGAAAGTATATACTGTCTCATCATTTGCATGAATTATTAGGTGTGGAATATTAAAATTGCATGTTTTTGCTAATATGTAAACCATGTTTTGCATACAGTACTTTAAAAAGCAGCTTGTAAATGTGTATTTTATATATTATGGTAATAAACTTAGAACAATGAAATACACTTTTAAAGTAGAAACGAATATGACAATATGTAAATTTAAAAGATCTACAGCTGCATAAATATAATATAAACCATTGACAAATTTAGTGAAAAGGTTGTTAAAGAATTGTGCTAGCCCTGACCGGTTTGGCTCAGTGGATAGAGCATCGGCCTGCGGACTGAGGGGTCCCAGGTTCAATTCCGGTCAAGGGCATGAACCTTGGTTGCGGGCACATCCCCAGTAGGGAATGTGCAGGAGGCTGCTGATCGATGCTTCTCTCTCATCGATGTTTCTAACTCTCTATTCCTCTCCCTTCCTCTCTGTAAAAAGTCAGTAAAATATATTTAAAAAAAAAAAAAGAATTGTGCTAATCCAGGAAAAAATCTTTAAATACATTATCCAATATTAGTTGCTTTCATGGAACCACTTGAATTAACAGCCCTTCCTATTTGTTTTCACGTGTGTGTATGTGTGTGTGTGTGTGTGTGTTAAGAACTCCTGAAATTGTTAACTCTTTTTTTAGTTCTTTTCATTGAGTTATGATTTCCAAGCTTTTTAAAGCTCTAAACCTTTAATTAATGTTAGAGGATTTAACTTATAAGATAAAAGCAAAATATATTTTATCTCCTTTACTGTGTGATTTATTTTGTTTGAAGGAATGGATTTAGTTTTATGTTAAGCTTTTTTAGCTTACTTTACATGTAATTTTTAAAAAATTGAATAAATGAATTATTAGAATAAATGAATTTTTACCAGTGAAATAGTGACAGTAGTTTTACCTCTGCATTAAAAAATTTTTATTGTGCCTTAACCGGTTTGGCTCTGATTAGAGCGTCAGCCTGTGGACTGAAGGGTCCCAGGTTCGATTCTGGTTAAGGGCATGTACCTTGGTTGCAGGCACATCCCCAGTTGCGAGTGTGCAGGAGGCAGCTGATCGATGTTTCTCTCTCATCGATGTTTCTAACTCTCTATCCCTCTCCCTTCCTCTCTGTAAAAAAATTAATGAAATATTTTTTAAAATTTTTATTGTAAAATAGTTGTAATTATAAAAATATGCATGTGTTCTATTAGATGTTATACCTGACGGGACTAAAATAGCTGCATATTCTTAATAGCTGGAAATTACCTAATATATACATATGTAGAACTGCTCATAAAAGTATTAACCTTTTTTAAAATTTAATAGTTCTTAGATTAATGGGCCATACTTGACATCACAAATGAAAATTTTAAATAAATCTAATAATCTGTAAGCACAGATAATAGAAAGATACTTATGAAATACATAGCACATTTACATTTTGTTTTTACATTTATCAAACTTATCTTTATAGCTTTGTGATTTGCCACTTTTTTACTAAAACTTGCCAGAAATAATTTATAAAGTACCTTTTTCTACATCTTTGCTATTTCCTTAGTAACGTCCTAGTAATTTTTATGTTATGTATGAAGAATTAAATTAGCATTAGTTATCTTTACAGATTTTCTTATCTGTATTTTAATCTTCTAATAGGTGGTCAAGAAGAATATGTCTTGTCTTATGAACCAGTGAACCAACAAGAAGGTTTGTGAAGCCTATTGATGTTTTATAATCATCATACTTTTTAATTTGGGAAATAGCTCTAAATCATACCTCAAAAAAATGTTTTTAGAATCTTACTATTTTTTTAGTATATGTATAAATGTGGAACTTTACTATATGTATTTTATGAAATACGGGTTTTAGCCCAGAGTATAATAGAATCTAGTGGTTTTGTATTGGTATCTTATTTCCTAAGTAATAATGTCTTTCCAGAGTTCATAAAAGTATTACTCTCCTTCCACTGACCCTTGTTCAAAGTCTTGGAAGCATCTTTGATCTTTCTTTGTTCCTTATCTACCTTGTCCAATCAGTTTCTAGGAACTATTATTCTTCTATCATATCTGTCTTATTTATCACCTCCTTGTCATCCCTCCTACCACAATGTTAATTCCGACTGTCACTACCGATGTTTTCCAGCATGATCCCTTAAAATCCAGTGTATACACTTCTAGTAGATTATCTTTCTAGATTACTACTGTGATTAAATCACTTCTTAATACTCAGTTTCTTTTTGTTTTTCTTTGACCTGCTTTCTTACAATTTCTACTTCAAAAATCATCAGTAGCCCAATGTGGCTTTGTGGTTGAGTGTCAACCCATGCATGCACCAAGAGATCACCAGTTTGATTCCCAGTAAGGGCTCGTGCCCGGGTTTTGGGCTCAATCCCCAGCAAGGGGTATGCAGGAGGCAGCCAATAGATGTTGGTGCATCAGTGTTTCTCTCTCTCCCTCTCCCTTCCTTTCTCTCTAAATTAATAAAAACATTTTTTAAATGATCAGTAAAATACAGTACTGTGTTTTCTCAGTTGTAATGAGATGATGTTAGCAATGTACATAAACATTATCTGCTAAAATGCTGGATTTAACTTGGTTGAATTATCAATTCTTCCAACAGGGGGTTGACTTAAGCTTAAGATCTTAGTGAATGCTCATAAACTAGCAAGTTAGGCATCATTGATGGAAAAAGAAAAAAAAAATCTTGCTATCTATTAAGGATACTTTGTTCTTTGGTGAAATAAAATACATTGATGTTTGTTTAGTGTTTATTCCTTCTAACATGCAGCATACTTATCTTGGTAGTTAATTACACTCGACCAGTGATTATATTGGGACCTATGAAAGACAGGATAAATGATGACTTGATCTCAGAATTTCCGGACAAATTTGGATCATGTGTTCCTCGTGAGTAACCCACATAAAAAAATCTTAATTATCATTCTTAACATTTTGTCACTGTCTGTGATTAAGTAAACATTATCATTTTTAGTGGTTTATATAGTTATTTTATCAGTTATTCTTCTATCCTTCATTTTATTGTCCTTTTTCAAATTTAAATTAACCTCTGTTGCATTGAACTTTATAAAATAGGTATTTAAGTATAAAATGGATTTGTTGTATTTTTAATACTAAACACTTAAAATTCTTTCTATTAAAGATACAACTAGACCAAAAAGAGATTATGAGGTAGATGGAAGAGATTACCATTTTGTGACTTCAAGAGAACAGATGGAAAAAGATATCCAGGAACATAAATTCATTGAAGCTGGCCAGTATAACAACCATCTGTATGGAACAAGTGTTCAGTCTGTGCGAGAAGTAGCAGAAAAGGTAAGCATCAAAATGATCCCAGAATATAGTTTCTAATTAGATATGCCTTTGACAGTAGGATAGAAATTTTTAATTCATATTTTTGAAAAAATACAGATGTTGAAGAATTGATTAATGTTACTAATTCATTCAACTAAATAATATTAGATAGCTTGGGAAAATACATATAAGATAAAGAAGATTGATAAAATGAGATAGAAACGATAACTTGAATCTCTCTAAGAAGGGAGATTATTTTAAGATTCTATCCATTTGCTAGAGATAGACCTTGTGTTTCCAACATGTAGCATAATTAAGGAGCTCAGATCAGCAATGTCAATCAGTAAAAATGAACCAGATGTTCAAGATAAATTTAGTTGCTGCTGGTACTGAAACTAGACAGAAATTTCTCCTAAAGAGTCAATTAATAAAAGACCATGTAAAAAATATTCAACAATACGGTAACAGGAAGAGATTATCTGAAAGCATCCTTCAGGGTAGTATGATGACTTATTGACATTGTGTTAAAACAGTTTTAAAGTGAAGCCAAAGTGTGTCCCAGACGTGGTACTATGCTTAAAACACTACTTGGGTCTAGAAAATAACCATCAAGTTATTTTATACCTTCAAAACTAGTTGTTTAAAATTCAGTCATATTATACCAACAAATGTAAAGCAGTAATTCAACATCTCAGTTTTCTATCTGTAAATACTACTTTTTCTATAAAAGGTTTGGTTAATTCTGATTAGTTTTAAAAATTGAAAAAATGAAAATGTCAGTGATGGCAAGAATGTGAGAAAATAGGAAATCTCAGATATTGCTAGTGGAGATAGAAATTAATAGAACTTCTAAGAACAGTTTGGCAGTATCTACTAAATGCACATATCTTACGACTCAGATATTCTACTTCTTGGTATCTTGGTAGAGATTCAGACATGAAGATCCTTTATAAGAATGTTCATAGTACCAACCGCTTCATAATAGTGAAAAATTAGAATCAACAAAGGGAAATGAATAATTAACTATTATTTATTCATGCAGTGGGATAGCAGCTAGAATGAATAAACTAATATATGTACTAAAGTGTATCCACATTAATAAATCTCAAAATTGCCGAAACCGGTTTGGCTCAGTGGATAGAGCGTCGACCTGCGGACTGAAAGGTCCCAGGTTCGATTCCGGTCAAGGACATGTACCTGGGTTGCGGGCACGTCCCCAGTAAGGGATGTGCAGGAGGCAGCTGATCGATGTTTCTCTCGCATCAATGTTTCTAACTCTATCTCTCTCCCTTCCTCTCTGTGGAAAATCAATAAAATATATTTTTTTAAATAAATAAATAAATAAATCTCAAAATTACAATGAATGTTTGAAATTGCAAAGGATATATGCAGTATGATACTATGTATGTAAATGTTTAATAACATAAAATAGCCTGTATAGTTAATGAATACATATTTAGTAAACATAAAAACATGCATGGGAATAATACATCTGCTTCTGGAGTAAATGCAGCCAATATCCAGTGGTTTTCCTTTGGCAAGAATGGGCAAGAAATTGTAGCTTTAATTTTATTTGTAATGTTGTATTTCTTTCAAATTTATTAAAAATTCAGCCCAGCCGGAGTGGCTCAGTGGTTGAGTGTCGACCTATGAACCAAGAGGTCATGGTTCAGTTCTAGGTCAGGGCACATGCCTGAGTTCTTGGGCTCGATCCCCAATGTGGGGCATGCAGAAGGCAGTTGATCAGTGATACTCTCTCATTGTTGATGTTTCAATTTCTCACACTCCCTTCCTCTCTAAAGTCAATAAAAATATTTTTTTAATTAAAATAACTATATGCTCAGCCTAACTGAAAAACTGATAATAACCAAACTTCAAATTAGTCAATTGAAAAGTAAACAACAAATCACAGCAAGCTATTTCTTGTGCAAACCTTGTGGAGGAGAAAATAATTGGAAGTTCCACAAAGTAGAAATATTACAATTAATACTCAGATCACAATGCAAGAAAAATCTATAGGTTGTTAGAAAATTAAAAACAAAAAGGCCCAGACAACTGGAAATTTTAAAACCACCTGTTATCTCTTAAATGAAAGAGAAAATACAGAATTTCTTAAAAATAATAATGAAATAGTACATATCAGAATTCATAGGATACATTTAAAACCATGATTAAAGGAAAATTTACTACCTTAAAATTTTTCAAACAAGAAAAGAATGACTAAATAAACTAAATCCCAACTCACATAGTATAAATAAAAGTGCAGATTATGTGGTATGCTGAGAAATAATAAGGTCAGAGAAGAAACTAGTAAAAAGAAAACAGAAAAACAATAGATAAAATTTGGTTTTTCTATAAGATCAGTGTCATTGATAAAACTTTAAACAGATACAAATTACCAATATCAGGAATGAGAGAAGTGACAGAATTTACAAATGTTAAAAGAAAAAAAATTAGAGGCTATTAGAAACAGCTTTTTACAACTAAGTAATTTAGATGAAATGGATAAATTCCTAGGAAGAAATAAAGCTCACTCAAGTAGAAATAGATCATTTGAATAGCCCTATATCTTTAATAAAATTGATTTTTACTTAAAAACCTTCCCACAAAGAAAACCCCAGATCCAGATGGCTTCACTAATAAATTCTACCAAACATTTAAGGAAGAAATAATATCATTTTCTACATAAAATTTAAAAGGTGGGAACACTTCCCAACACACTCTGAGAGTCCAGCATTACCTAGATTTCAAAACTTGACAACACATTAGAAAAAACTGCAGACTGATATCCCTCATGAATATAAATGCAGAAATTCTAAACAAAATGTTAGCAAATTGAGTCTGACAATATATAAAAAGGTAATATGTCATGACCAAGTAGTGTTTATCCAAAGAATGCAAGGTACATTTAAATATTAGAAAATCAGTCAATGTAACTAAAAAAGGAAAACCATATGATCACTTGCTTAGTTCAGGAAGAGCATTTGACAAAATCAGCATCAATTCTTGACTAAAACTCTCCACAAACCAAAAATAGAAGATAACCTTCTCAAATTGATAAACAATATTCCACGAAGATATTTTTCCATTGATTTTTAGAGAGAGTGAAAGGAAAGGGGAGAGACAGAGAGACACATCTGTTGGTTGCCTCCCTTACGCACTCCATCTTGGGGCCGGGTATTGAGCCTGCAACCGAGGTATGCACCCTTGACTGGAATTGAACCCAGGACCCTTCAGTCCACAGGCCACCCCCGATCCACTGAGCCAAACCGGCTAGGGCACCACTTATTTTTAACATTATACTAGAGGTTCTAGCCAGTACAATAAGGCAAAAGAAAGAAAGAAAATTCATGCAGATTGTAAAGGAAGAAGTAAAATTGTATTTGGGAATGACATGATGGTCTATACAAAAAATCTGATAGAATCTACCAAAAAAAAAACAGAAAAGAAAGAAAGGTACTAGAGGCTTAGCTGGTATGGCTCAGTTGGTTGGAGCATTATCCTATATTATCCCATACACCAGTGATGGCGAACCTAGGCCTGGCCTGCACCCTCTCGCTGGCAGGCGAACATCCCCCTCGCAGTCCAGGATCCCTCTCACAGTCGGGACCCCTCGCTCCTTACCACCCTCCTGCTCGCTGCTCCTTAGCACTGCCGCAAAGGCAGAGAAACTTCCACCACCACCACTGCACTCGTCAGCCATGAGCCAGGCTTCTGGCTGAGCGGCACTCTCCCACGGGAGTGCACTGGCCACCAGGGGGCAACTCCTTCATTGAGCATCTGCCCCGCTGGTGGTCAGTGCACATCATAGCAACCGGTTGTTCTGCCATTCGGTCGATTGCATATTAGGGTTTTATTATAGGATGATGAAAGTGCAATCTCCAGTCACCAGGGCTTTTAATAAAAGAGTTTTTCGTAAATAGTGCTGGGGCGACTAGAAAAAAGTTGAATTAATTTAAAACCATACTATACACAAACGTTGGCTGTAATACAACTGACAGAAGAAAATATAACCTAGTCATAGTGCAAGTTTTTAACTATGAATTAAAATTCGGATCCAATGAAAGACTAATAAATTTGACCACATTAAAAATAAAAATGGTTTTTACTTGGCAAAAAAAAAAAACTTTTCCAAAAACTAGTGGAAAACACTGTTACCAAAGTCAAAAAGCAACTGACAGAAAAAAATTGCAAGCAAGGGGCTGATATTCCAAATATATAAAGAACTCTTAAAAATTAAGGAAATAGAGACCAAAAACCTAATAAAATAACAGACAAAAAGATATGAATTCACACAAATTCACACAAAAATAAGGTATAAATTAATTAAAAACTAATGAGATTGGTTAGCTACAGAGGAAGGGGTGGAAAAGGATGGGAGATGGAAATGAGGTAGAAAGGATGAAAGTGACATTTCTTCAAGTATACCTTTTTATATAATTTTGACTTTAGAATTATGTTAACATTTTATATATTTTTTAAAAATAAAAAGTAAAGGTGAGGGAAATGAAAAATGATATACAAACAGGAACTAAATTAACTAGATTTCAAGCAAATCACTACATTAAAGAGCGGAGGGGAAGAGAGGAGAGTCTTAATTCCAATAATCCTGAACCACAGGTTAAATACAAAAATATCTGTGAACAAATATTGAACTCTTCTTTTGTTTTTCAGAGTGGTATGAGCTAACAGTTGTGAAACTAATTTATATTCTAGAGTTGAGCGAATTAATATATTGACAATAATGAGAGCCAGGTTTCTTAATATATTTTCATTCCTTTTTAAATGTAGTATTTGAGAATGGAAAATTAATTATTCATAGTCATTATTCATTGTCTTTATTTAATTTGCTAACAAAAATAACAAGTTTTGCCCTAACCAGTTTGGCTCAGTGGATAGAGCGTCAGCCTGCGGACTCAAGGGTCCCGGGTTTGATTCCAGTCAGGGGCATGTACCTTGGTTGTGGACACATTCCCAATAAGAAGTGTGCAGGAGGCAGCTGATCAATGTTTCTCTCTCATGATGTTTCTAACTCTCTATCCCTCTCCCTTTCTCTCTGTAAAAAATCAATAAAATATATTTTAAAAAAATAAAATAAAATAACAAGTTTGTTAAAGTGAACAGGATCCAAACATATCATAATTCTGATTCTGTACCTATAGGAAATATATCTTTGATATAATTGAAAATATTTGTTTTCACTTGTTTTTCTTGTTTATTCTCTCTATTTTAGGGCAAACACTGTATCCTCGATGTGTCTGGAAATGCCATAAAGAGATTACAGATTGCACAACTTTACCCAATCTCCATTTTTATTAAGCCCAAATCCGTGGAAAATATCATGTAAGTGAAATAAGACACAGGCTCAAAGTAGAGATTCAGTCTCTATCACTTATTAGATTAGGTAATTTACTTAACCTCCCTGTATCTCAGTTTCTTTATCTGTAAAATGGAGAAATTAATAGTATACCCACCTCTTAGGATTGTTGTGAAGATTAAGTAAGCACTCTGTGATATTAACTATCATCGTCACCAATTTTAATACACTTAAGTATAAGGGAATATATGTTAGAATTTTAAATTTAAACAGTCACATTTGGCTAATACCTACTGAATGGAGCAGCAGTATAGCTCTGAGTAACCATCCTATCTAATAAAAGAGAAACATGGTAATTGGCGTAGGACCGCTACCCTTCCCATTGGCTAATCAGGGTGATATGCAAATTAACTGCCAGCCAAGATGGCGGCCGGCAGCCAGGCAGCTTGAAACTAACATGAGGGTTGCTTGCTTCAGTGACAGAGGACTCCAACGTTCCCTGCCCGCCCTGCCGGCCTCTGAGCTTGCAACTCTAAGCAACTATGTTACATATAGAAGCTAAACAAAACCCCAGAAACCTGCTTTAGTCGCCGGGCGTCAG
>NW_006283136.1:1307371-1313438 GCF_000327345.1 Myotis davidii
GTGGTTATCCCCCAATGGGTCCTGGACTGCAAGAGGGCACAGGCCGGGCTGAGGGACACCCCCTTCCCCCCCAGTGCACAAATTTTTGTGCACCCAGCCTCTAGTTAAGAAATAAAATGTTTTATAATAGAGGCCAAGAAATAAATTTAAATAAAAACTAAAAGAAGAAAGAAAAGGGCAAATAATAACATATTATAGGTGGGGCAAAAAGAATACAGATAGTAATATAGTATAAATGAACTAAAATATTTCATCAATTAAGTGATAAACTAAATAGTCCGGTTAAAGAATAAAGATCATCAGAATGGATGAAGGAAAAACAATTGTGTGTTGCTTTTGTAGAAGAGGAACAAATATTTTCCTTCTACTCTTCTAGGTTCTAACCTGTAACAAAAGACAGAGTAACAAGAGAAAAGCTTATAGATTTAATTTGTTCATGACATAGAAGCCTTCATAAGGAAATGAAGATCCAAAGAAATGGTTAAACCTGAGCACTTTTATACTATAGGCCTGACAAAGAGTAGAAAGTCACTGGAAAATGTGATAGGACCATAGGATATGAGTTAAGAGTAGTAAACTTACCAAGGCCTGTTCATTCAAATTCCTCTTAGCATCCCTCCAGGAATGCTTCTTTTCTCCAGGTATAGGGAGGTCATCTCTCACATGAAGATCTTATGACCTACTTCAGGGGTAGGTCAGAGTTCTTCCTGCACCTGCCATTTTTCAAATTCCTTTATCTTAATATATGCAGTATGCCAAGATGCCATATTTTGGGATAGTGTGTATGAAACCTCTCAACTATATGTTGCTTTCATAAGGCACACCTTAAATATTAGGCTATGGACAGACCAAAAGTAAGAGAATAGAAAAAAGATATACCATGCAAAAATTAATCATAGGCAAGCTGATTTATATTACTATATCAAAGTATAATTTAAAGCAAGAAGTATTAATCGAGATATAAAAGAGCAATTTTACAAAAATAAAAGTTTCACTCTATCAGGAAGATCTTATTTAGACATTTTTTTGCATTTAATAGCCCAGTTTCAAAATATATAAAGCACAAATATACAACTGTACAGAAAAAGAAAAATCCCACAATCATAGTGGGAGAACTTAACACATCAGTCAGAAAGTAATAGAATAAGAAAACAAACAAAAAATCAGTAAGGATATAGAACAGCACATATTTCAAACTTTACCTTACATATGTAGAACACTACACTTGACATCAACAAAATTTACACATTTATTTGAAGCATGCATAAAATTAACAAAACTAATATGCTAAGCTACAGAATGCAAATGATTGAAAACAAATATTCTGTGGCCATTATGAAATTAAAACAAATCAATAATGAAAAGATCACTAGAAAATTCCCATATATTTGGGGGTTACTTCTGAATGGGTCAAAAAAGAAATCGGCCTAAATTAATTAATGTTTTTAACTAAATGAGAAAGCCTAAATAAGTATTTTGAAATGCTAATGAAATTATCAAGTAAATAAATTTGGAGGATCTAGCAGCCTTGCTGATGGAAAGCCACAAACGTAAGTATTAGGAAAGAATGCTGGAAGTCAAATATTAGGAATAAATGTTGAAAATCTAAGATCTTGAGAAAATAGAAAAACACCAGTCAATTAAACTCAAAGTAGGTAGAACTTAATGAAATAGAAAACAAAATTATGGGAGAGAGGATCAACAAAACCAAAAATAATTGTCTTTGAAAATACTATAAAATGTTAATAAGAAAGATTAAGGAAAGAAAATAAAGGCATAAATACTACGAGGAATTAAAGTGGGAATATCTTTACATATTCAATAGACATTAAAAAGGTTAGCACAGGCAATCAATGAGCAAAGGACTTGGACACTTCACAAAAGGGGATATCCAAATAGTCAGTAAACATGAGATATGGTGATCAATTAATCATGGAAATGTAAGTTAAAACCACAGTGTCAAACTCTATCACCCACATGCTGAACGAAAATGTCAAATGTTGGCAAGGATATAGAGCAACTGAAACTCTTTAACACTGATAAGAGTGTAAGTTGATACTTCCACATTTGTAAACTGTTCATAGTATCTCCTAAAGCTGGACATACACATAACTTAAGAACTAGAAGTCTCATTCCTAGATATATACTCAATAGAAATGTTTATAGATGTTTACCAAAGACATGTATGTACTAGGTTGTTGACAGAAATACTACTCAAAATAATTGAAACTATCCAAATGCCCATCAGTGAATACATAAATTATGACATAGTCACACAATGAAATATTCTGCAGCACTGATTTTCAACTTGTTTCATCTCATGGCACACATAAACTAATTACTAAAATTCCGCAGCACACCCAAAAATAAATTTTTGCTGATCTGACAAAAAAAAAATAGGCATAATTTTGATTCATTTACACCGAATGACTATTGTGCTGGCTGTTGTCACTGTTTTTTATTGAACACTAAGGGAAAAGAGGTCAGTGCCCTTGACTAAATAGTCAGGTATTGCATGTATAAAAATCCTTGCAGCATACAGGTTGAACATTTCTGTTATACATTAATGATAATGAGCAGTCTCAACTACACACAAAAGTATATCCATACCTCAGAGATATTGTAGGTTCAGTTCCAGACCAACACAATAAAGCAAATCGTATATAACAAAAGGCTAATATGCAAATCAACTGAATAGCAAATGACTGGTTGTTATGACATGCACTTACCACCAGGGGGCAGATGCTCAATGCAGGGGCTGCCCCCTGGTGGTCAGGGCACTCCCACAGGGGGAGCACTGCTCAGAAGCCTGGCTCACAGCTGCCGAGCGTAGCAGCAGTGGCAGGAGTCTCTCCTGCCTCTGCAAAAGCACTAAGGATGTCCGACTGACGGTTTAGGCTCGCTTCCCGTGGGGAGCGGGCCTAAGCCGTCAGTCAGACATCCCCTAAGGGCTCTCAGACTGTGAGAGGGCACAGGCCCGGCTTAGGGAACCACCCCCACCCAAGTGCACGAATTTCATGCACCAAGCCTCTAGTATTACAATAAAGCAAGTCACAAGTTTTTAGTCTCCAAGTACATACAAAAGTTAATGTTTACACTATACTATAGTCTATTAAAGTGTGCAGTAGCATTATGTCTAATAAAATAATGTACATACCTTAATTAAAAAACACTTTATTGTTAAAAATGCTAACCATCATTGAAGCCTTCAGCAAGTCATAATCTTTTTGACAGTGAAGTGTCTTGCCTGGATGTGACGCTGAATGACCAGGGTGCTGGTTGTTGAAGGCTGATTTTTTACAGAGAAGAAGGGAGAGAGAGAGAGAGTTCGAAACATCGATGAGAGAGAAACATCGATCAGCTGCCTCCTGCACACTCCCTACTGGGGATGTGCCCGCAACCAAGGTACATGCCCTTGACCGGAATCAAGCCTGGGACCCTTGAGTCCATAAGCTGAGGCTCTATCCACTGAGCCAAACCGGTTAGGGCACTTTTTTAAAATTAATAAATAAATAAAAAGAAAAGGTTTTTTAAAAATTAGAGTAAACTGCTACTTTATTAACTAAGTTTATGTATATTCTAAATCCTTTGTTGTCGTTTCAACAATCTTTACAGTGTCTTCAGGAGTAGATTCCATCTCAATAAATCACTTTCTTTGTCCATCCATATAAAGCAACTCCTCATCCATTCACTTTATCATGAGATTATAAAGGGAGAAAGTTTTACAATAATGGTCAGCGACTTCAATTCCCCACTCACGGTAATTGATAGAACAACCAGACAAGTAAAGAAATGGAGGACTTAAACCACACAATAAATCAGCTAGAACTAACAGACACATACAGAACACTCCACCCAACAACAACACATTACAGGATGGAGCCAAGGTAGGTTTATAGTTCTTTGTATGGAAAATAATACAAGAATAACTGTTTTGTGTACTCACAACTATGACATACTTTTGCCCCATCCTATATACATTCTCATTTGCACATGGGACATTTTCCAGGAAAGACCATAGGTGGCAAAATGCCTAAATAGATTTTAAAAGATAAGTATCTTCTCTGATTACAGTAGGTTGAATTTAGATATCAAAAGTAAGGCTGGAAATTTGACAAAATTGTGGAAATTAACAAGCAGTGGATCAAAGAAGAAATCACATGATAAATTAGAAAATATTTAAGAGATAAATGAAAACAGTAACAACATAAAAATGTATGGTACACAGCAAAAGCAGTGCTAACAGGGTAATTTATAGCTATAGATGCTTACATTAAAAAGCAAGAAAGCACTAGCTGGTGGTCTTCAGTGGTTAGAGCATCAGTCTCACACCTAAGGATCTCAGGTTTGATTCCCAGTCAATGGCATGTACCTAGGTTGTAGATTCACTCCCTGTTACCAGTTGGGGCACATACAGGAGGCAGCCAGTCGATGTGTCCTTCTCACATCAATGTTTCTCTCTCTCTTCCCCTCCCACTCTCCTCTTTCTTCCAATCTCTTTGAAAAGCAATGGAAAAAATATTCTCGAAAAAAAAGTCAAGAAAGGTGTCAAATTGACAACCTAACTGTAACTTAAGGAACTAAAAAAATAAGAACAAACTAAACCCAAAACTAACAGAAGTAAGTGAATAAAGATTAGAGCTGAGATCAACAAAATAGAAAACAGTAGAGAAAAAATCAGTGAACCCAAAAGTTGATTCTTCAAAAAGATGGGCAAAAAATGACAAACCTTTAGCTAGATGGATTAAGGGGGAAAAGAGAAGACTCAAATTATTAGAATATGAAATGAAATGGGGGACATTACTACTGATTCTACAGAATTAAAATGACTATAAGTAGAGTACTATGAACAATTGAGCACCAAAAGAAATGGATAAATTCCTAGAAACATAAAACCTACCAAGATTAAGTCACAAAGAAATAGAAAATCTAAATTGACCTATAACTAGTAAGGAAACTGAATCAGTAATTAAAAACTCCCAACAAAGGGGCGTCCTGAACCAGATGTCTTCACTGGTGAATTTTACCAAATATTTTTAAAAGGTCTAATGCAAATCTTCAAACGTTCCCAAAAAATTGAAGAGAGAATATATCCTAACTCATTCTATGAAGTCAGTATTACCCTGATACAAAGACACTATAAGGGGGGGGTGGGGGGGGGAGACTACATTGATGCAAAGATCCTCAACAACTCGATTCAGCAGTATATTAAAAGGATTATACTCCATGACCAAGTAGAATTTATTTCTGGAATATAAGGATGATTTGAGGATAATAAACCTCATCAGCAAAATGAAAGGGAAAATCCATACAATCATCTCAACTAATGCAGGTACAGCATTTGACAATACTCTTTCATGATAAAAACACTCAAAATAGGAAGAGAAGGAAACTTCCTTAATATAAAAACCATGAATAAAAAATCCACAGTAAACATCACACAGTAAAAGAGTGAGAGCTTTTTCTCTAAGGTTAGGAACAAAGCAAGGATGCCTGCTTTTCACCATTTCTATTTAACATAGTACTGGCAGTTCTCGCCAGATCAAAGGAAAAAACTGTCCCAGGTGAGGAAAAAAAATGAAAGACATCTAGTTTGGAAAGGAAGAAGTAAAATTTTCTCTGTTTTCAGATTATATTATTTTATCTATAGAAAGCTCTAAAGATGCCACATAAAAGCTACTAGAACTAATAAATTCAACAAAGTAGCATTCAAAGTCAACAAAACCATTTCTCCACAGTGAACAATCTGAGAATAAAATTACAAAAACAATTTCATTTATAATAGCATCAAGAAGATTAAAATGCCTAAAATTAACCAAGGTGAAAGATCTGTACAATGAAACCATGAAACACTAAAGAAGTTAAAGAAGACATAAATAAATTGAAACACATTCCATGTGCATGGATTAGGAAGAAGACATTGTTAAAATGTCAAAACTTTTCAAAACAATCTACAGGTGCAATGCAGTGCAATCCCTATCAAAATCCTAATGACTTTTTTGCAGAAGTAGATGAACCATAATAAAATTCATACGGATTCTCAACAGACACCAAGTAACCAAAACAC
>NW_006283136.1:1313464-1314272 GCF_000327345.1 Myotis davidii
AACAGAAAAATGAAGACTCACACTTCCTGATATCAAAATTTACTACAAAGCTATAGTAATCATCACAGTGTGGTAATGACCGAAAGACAGACATATAGACCAATGGAATGGAATAGAAAGCTCAGAAATGAACCCTCATATATAATCAATTGCTTTTTAACAAGGATGCAAGATCATTCAAAGGAGGGAGGGGAAAAAACAGCCTTTTTCGACAAATGGTGCTGAAAAAATACCCACATGCAAAAGAATGAAGTTGGACCTTTACCTAAGGCGCCTTCCACAAAAACTCAAAATGGACCAAGGACCTAAATGTAAGACAATAAAACCTGGGAAAAAGAAATAGGACAAAAGCTTCACAGTAGTGGATTTGGCAATGATTTCTTAGTTATGACTCTAAAGGCGTAGATAACAAAAGAATCAAAAAAATAGACTTGGAGAGAAACCAAGATGGT
Organism: Myotis davidii; assembly: GCF_000327345.1. Lineage (NCBI taxonomy): Eukaryota > Metazoa > Chordata > Mammalia > Chiroptera > Vespertilionidae > Myotis > Myotis davidii. The sequence continues at coordinate 1,313,917 of NW_006283136.1, forward strand.
GGGATAGGTAAACACTGGAGATTGCTGCCTTGCACAACAACTTCAAAAATACAACTAAAAGACGGAACGGACATCACCCAGAACCGCAGGGAGGCTGGCTGAGTGGAAATTCTACAACTAGAAGGAAAGAGAAAAGCATACCGAGACTCAGAGGAGGCACAGTGCAGAAAATACTAAGGTGCGGAGGTGTGTACGGAGCAGGCTGGCAGCTGAGGGCGTGGTTGTCTGTTTCAATCGGGAGGGAGTCTCAGGCTCTGAGCTCCAGTTCCAGGTGAGTCTCTGAGGACCCAGACTCATACGGGAGAAAATGGACTGTCTGGCAGCGGACAGAGGTGCTTGCAGCAATTACTGGTGTT
>NW_006283136.1:1314514-1328641 GCF_000327345.1 Myotis davidii
GGGTCACGAACAATGAAAATACTTCCTGTGAAATAAAGAATAATTTACAGAGATCCAACAGAAGACAAGAGGATCCCAAGAAACAAGATAAATACAAAGAAACAAAACATACCCAACCGAAAAAGAAAAAAAAACAAAAGAAATTCCAAAAGTATGAAGATAGTGTAAGGAACCTCTGGGACAACTACAAGGGTACCAACATTTACATTATGGGGATGCCAGAAGAAGAAGAGATAAGGCAAGATATTGAAAACCTATTTGAAGAAATAATGACAAAAAACTTCCCTTACCTGGTGAAAGAAATAGACTTACAAATCCAGGAATCACAAAGAGTCCCAAACAAGAATAACCCAAAGAGGTCCACACCAAGACACATCATAATTAAAATGCCAAGAGTTAAAGAAAGTGAGAATCTTAAAAGCAGCAAGAGAAAGAAACTCAGTTACCTACAAGGGAAGACCCATACGACTGTCAGCTGATTTCTCAACAGAAACTTTGCAGGCCAGAAGGGAATGGCAAAGAAATATTAAAGTGATGAATACCAAGAACCTACAACCTTTAAGAAGAGGAAGAAGAAGAAAAAGGTAAAGATACAAATTATGAACAACAAATATGCATCTATCAACAAGTGAATCTAAGAATCAAGTGAATAAATAATCTGATGAATAGAATGAACTGGTGATTATAATATAATTATAATATAATTATAATTATAAATATAATTCCCAGGGCACTTACCTGGGTTGCGTGTTTAATCCCTAGTCAGGGCACATAGAGGAGGCAACTGACGTGTGTGTGTGTGTGTGTGTGTGTGTGTGTGTCTCCCCCCCCTCTTTTTTCTCTCTTCTCTCTTCTCTCTCTTCTCCCTCTCTCTCTCTCTCTCTCTCCAATAATCAATGAAAACATATCCTTGGGTGAGGAGGATTTTTTTTTAAATTATACTTCATAAATATTTAAAGTTTTTTTGTATCAAAAGGCACAATATACAAAGTAAAAAGATAACCCACAGAATGGGAGAAAATGTTTGCAAATCATATATCTGATAAAGGCTTAATATCCAGAATATATAGCGAACTCCTGAAATTTAATAATAGGAAAACAACCCAATTCAAAAATTGGTAAAGTGCTTGAATAAACATTTCTCCAAAGAAGATACACAAATGAACAATAGTAGCACATGAAAAGATGCTTAACATCACTGTTAGGGAAATACAAATCAAAACTGCAGTGAGATACCACCTCACACGTACTCGGATAGCTACTATCAAAATCACACCAAAAAAAAAAACAAAAACAAAAAAACAAGTGCTGGCAAGGATGTGGAAAAATTGGAGCTCCTGCACACTGTTGTAGGAATGTAAAATGGTGCAGCCGCTATGAAAAATAGTATGGCAGTTCTTCAAAAAAGTAAAAATAGAAATGCCATATGATGCAACAATTCCACTTCTGGATATATACATACAAGAATTGAAGTCAGTGTCTTGAAAGATAATTGTATACCCATGTTCACAGGAGCATTATTTACAATAGCTAATATGTGGAAGAAGCTCAGGTGTTCATCGAGGGATGAATGGATAAGCAAATGTGGAATATACATACAAAGGAAGGAAATTCTTCAATATGGTACAACATGGATGAACCTTGCAGACATGCTAAGTAAATAAGCCAGTCACAAAAAAGACAAATTCCACTTATATGAAGTACTTAGAGTTGTCAAAATCATAGAGACAGAAAGTATAATGGTGGTTGCCAGGGGCTAGAAGGAGGAAAGAATAGTTATTTTTAATACGTCTTGTATTTTGGTTTTACAAGATGAAAAGAATTATAGGGATGGATGTTGGTGATGGTTCCAACAACATGAAGGAAGGTATTAATACTCCTGAGCTGTACATGTAAAAATGGTTTAAATAGTAGCTTTTACGTCATGTATATTTTACAACAAGTTTTTAAAATATTTTTTTAATTTCAGAGAGGAAGGGAAAGGGAGAGAGAGAATCATCAATGAAGAGAGAGAAACATCAATCAGTTGCCCCTGCACGCCCCATACAAGGGATCGAGCCTGCAACCCAGGCATGTGCCCTGACCAAGAATCAACCCTGACCTCCTGGTTCATAGATTGATGCTCAACCACTGAGAAACACCGGCCAGGCCACAATTTTTAATTATTTGCTTTTTTTAATCATTGTTGTATACCACATTAGCGATTTTAGGTATAAAAGCATATGATCATTTTAATAAACAGAAAAAACATTCCATAAAATTATCATCCATTCATGACAAAAACATTTTAAAAACTGAATAGAAGGGAATTTTCTTAATCTCATGAAGGTCATCTACAAAATACAAAAGCAAACATCATATTTAATGGTGAAATATTGAAAGTTTTCACTCTTAAATAGGAATCCAACTCCCATGTACCCATCATTCAGCTGCAACAGTAATTATCATTTATGATGAATCTTGTTTCACTGTCCCCACCAGACATTATATGATTTCATCCATATATTTCAGTATGTATTTGAAAGATAGGAATTTCCTATTTAAAAATATCATTATGTCACACTTAATAACTCGTAAAATATCAGTTCAAATTTTCCTGATTTATAAGTTTTGTGTATGTTTTTCAGTTTGTTTGAATCAAGTTCCAAATTGTCATGAATAGACCTTACTTGGAACTTGATTCAAACATATCTCCTTTTTTTTCCTATTTATTCATTGAAGAAACTAAATTATTCTGTAGTTTTCCCCAGACTATATTTTTCTAATTGCCTTATCATAGTGTTGTTTAATGTTTATGTCCCCTTTATCATCTATGAATTGGTAGGAGATCTGTAAGTCATATTTAGATATGAAGTTTTTATCAAAATCTAAACTGTCGAATCTTAGTTTTTTTGGCTGCCTTGTGCCAATGCAAAGATGTGTTAAACCCTTTTGTCATTCCAAGTATAAAGCTACATATTCAGTGACTGAATCTAGTTTTTAATGACATTCATTGTCTCAACAGAGCTCAACTTTTCATGATTTTATGTTTTTATGTCTTCCTTTGTCATCTTTCTTCAGAAAGTATTATAATGTAGTAATTACCAATTTCTAAATTTATTTGCATAGGGAAATGAATAAGCGACTAACAGAAGAACAAGCCAGAAAAACATTTGAGAGAGCCATGAAACTGGAACAAGAATTTACTGAGCATTTCACAGGTTGGCATCATATGTGGCAGTGCCCTTTGTGATAGAATTTTGCTTTGGAGCCATATGAAGTGACCCATTGAAAAGGATTTTGAACTCTGCCCACATCTACCAGTAGTAATTGGTATTATCATTTTCAAAATAATACATCTAACCTAGGCAGTGATGATGAGGACTCTTGAAATTTAGTATTTCTTGGGTTATTGATTAGGATGACATGTATAAGAATAACTCACACATGACTGGAGAAAAATAGACTCAGATTTTATTTCTTCTATGAAATTGACTTTCATCCTTTATAAATCTTGATCCATTTTAAGATATTACTTGTTTAAAAAGAAGAATGAGTAGCAATTTCCAAATAATCTTTCTAATTCATTTTGTCCTTTAAATTACCCCTTAGGTATCTTTGAACAATTTTTTGTCATTATTGTTATTTGTTTGTTTGAAATAATGGTAAGTGTGTATTTGGTAGTCACCCTAAGTACCATTAAGTGCCATGATGTTGTGACCCATTTGCTTTTTTATATATGTAATAATTTCAGACTTACAGAAAAATTGTAAGAGAAGTACCAGCAATTCTTATATACTCTTACTCCTTATTCCCCAAATGTTAACATTTACCACATTTATAATTTTTTTCTGAAACATTTAATAGTAGGTTGCAGACAGATGCTCTTTTGGCTTTAAATACTTCAGTGTGTATTTCCCAAATAAACAAAAGAAAGTAAAAATTACCAAATCCCACTTTTTGATCAGTTTTTAAAATAAAAGTTTTTATATTTTACAAATGGGAAAATTAATTAAATGAGCAAGTTAACTAAACAAACAATACATAAATGGTGTCTCTTCCTGAATGAATAACTATTTCTAAGATTTGGCATCTACTATTTCACCAATAATTATAATGGTGAAGATAGACAATTTAATGGAAGTTTCTGATTTCATTACAGCAATTGTACAGGGCGATACGCTGGAAGACATTTACAACCAAGTGAAGCAAATCATAGAAGAACAGTCTGGTCCTTACATCTGGATTCCAGCGAAAGAAAAGTTATGAGGACTGATGTTTTTCTGTTCCAGTCTCATTTTCTTTGACATTTCTTTTCCCTTTCCTCTGGAGTCTGTCTTTAATACTCCTTCCATGTTGAACCTTATCCCACTCATCATGGTGTGCAAATCGCACTTATTTTTGCAACCTAGTGTCTCCTTCAAGTTGTAGCATCTGTATTATTTTATATCACTACTGGTTTGTGGCCATTTTTCAGAACTGGAAATGAAATGGCCTGACCAGCTATTAAGAATTTGGGAAGATGGGGAAATTGTGGTAAAATTCCTTAATGTTTAAGGGAAAGTAACTTTAAAAGATTTTCAGAAAAGCTTTATATACATTTTTTCAAATTTCAATATAAATGAAAGAAAAGTGGTTTTAATCAATGATTTAGTAAACTTGGAGCAACAGTGCACGCTTAACTTTAATAGCATGGTTTGGCCAATATACTAGTTCTCAAATCCTTTTCTCAATTGATCTGTCTTATCTCAACAAATATTTCATTATAGGCAAATAAGAAAATGTATGTTTTTTAATTTCAAAATTAATGTCTGGATTAACTTAATTTCCCAAGGGATATTCATTTTTTCATAAGAGTTCTTAAAGTCTATTATTGTTTAAGGGCTCTGTGTTTTTCTTTCCAATACATCTGCTAGGGATAACAATGTTTAAATATTTTTAACATACTTGTGCAACACTATTCTTACAAAAGTTGTCCATATGTAATAAGGATCACATTTCTGAAATGAGGCCATGTTTAGGTACTAGGGGGAGCTCACCTTTTACAGATAAGGTTGAGAAAATTTCGTAGACAAAACCAACATTATAGTGGTGATATAGTAACCACGACCATGGAAAAGGAGTCCAATTCATAGTCTAAACTTTAAACATATCCTTCGGGGTCAGATTTTAATGAATATTTTACCCACAATAACTGCCTATTTTGTTATAATAAATATATATATATAAATATATATATAACTTTCTTTAACTAAACTCTGTAACTATGGGAATTATTTTCTTTACATAGTTGCACACACAAACATATATATATTTAAAATATATTTTTTTCTTTTGTCACCTACTCTTTTTGTTTGTTTTTTAATTAAATATTAATTGATTAGACTTTATCTTCCTTAATCATGTGAACTGAAAACAGGGGTATGGTGGTTATGGAAAGAAATCTTTAGGGAAATTAGATTACATGTTCTCCTCTTTTCTATAAAAGTTTTCAAATGGTTCCTGGTGGGTTTGATTTTGTTTTTGTTACTGTTATTCTTGTCATCGGGTTTGAATTTGGTTGTATGCCTCTCCTTCCAGTTTTCCTTTCATTAATAGGAAAACAGGCAGAAAACCTTGTGTGTGTGTGTGTGTTTTCCCCTCAGACTGAACACCTTTCACCTCATGGCTGCTTTTCACTAGAGTTGCACAGATCTTCATGGTGAACAATTTCAAGAAATTGTAGTGAAAGGTAGATATGATTTCAGAAATCAGTGTCTCTGGTCTTTTATATTAATAATATTGTTCAGCTTCCCATTGCTTTTTTTGGTGTTGTTTATTAAATATGTGTTTTTGACAACCTCCACCTTACAGTTTCTTAAACAATGAGTACTGGTTTGTAAAGAATTATCAACATTATCCATTCCATTTATGAGAAAGAGGAGAACAGCTAATAAACTTTATTGTGAAATCCATATGTTAAATGTGTCTTGAATTTTGAAAGAAAAATGTTATTTTGCAAGCTAACATTTTCTTAGAACAGTTTTGGGCATCACATAATTTATAAACAATTCAAGAGCTATTAGGCAAGTTAATCAAAATTTCTTTTGTAGGTTTGGTATTAAGTATGTTAACAATACTGTAACTGTTATACTAAATACAGTAGATTGGTACCAAACCAAATATACTAAAAAAAAGTATTGTAAAATCATTCAAGAGCTCCCAAAATCACCATACAACAAGATTCCAGCATAAGACTTTTTGAAGTATTTACTGGCCAAATGTTGTAAAATATCGAGAGGTTATAAATTATGCCACTTATGTATTAAAATATATATATTCAGCCCCTACTATGTAAGTTGATTTTTTTGTAAGAAAATACACTTGACCCTGTAAAAACATGGGTTTCGACTGCACGGGTTTACTTATATGTGGGTTTTTTTGGTGTGTGTGTTTTTTTCCCAATAAATATATAGTCGGCCTTCTGTATCCCCAGGTTTCCCCATTTACGCATTCAGCCAACCATGGATAGGGAATCCACCGATGCAGAGAGCTGACTACATTGTTTTACACCATTTTATATAAGGGACTTGCGCATCCATGGATTTTGGTATCTGTGGGTGGTCCTCCAATACCGAGCGACAACTTAAGTTTGGGGGGAAGTTAAGTTTGGGGGGAGTCAAAAGTTATATGCAGGTTTCCAACTGCACAGGCCAGGTTGGGGCTTCTTAACTAGCCCTCATGTTCTTCAAGGGTCAACTTTACTAACTTTTGTGCATCTTTCCAGATTGTATAGAATTATTAATAAAAGTACTAATTGTTTAGTACAGCTCTGCAACAGCCACTTTAGTATATTCTTATTTAATTAATATAAAGAAGGTAAGAGTTAGTAAGCCCACTATAAGGCTTAAGTAAAATCATTTGCCTAAGATGACTTAGCTAGTAAGGAGCAGGGTTTGATGTTTGTATCCAAGACTCTCTGCCCCAAGTTCTTTCTAATATACTATGCTGCCTTCTTTTCAGCCCCTACTATGTAAGGCACTATGACTTCAATTATGTTATTTTGGTGTCCCTTTACAGATAAAGACTTAGATCAGTGGTTCTCAACCTTCCTAACACCGCAACCCTTTAATACAGTTCCTCATGTTGTGGTGACCCCCAACGATAAAATTATTTTCGTTGCTACTTCATAACTGTAATTTTGCTACTGTTATGAATCGTAAATATCTGATATGCAGGATGTATTTTCATGGTTACAAATTTAACATAATTAAAGCATAGTGATTAATCACAAAAACATGTAATTATATATGTGTTTTCCAATGATCTTAGGCAACCCCTGTGAAAGGGTCCTTCGACCCCCAAAGGGGTCGTGACCCACAGGTTGAGAACCACTGACTTAGATGAAGGCACTTGCCCAGAATCACACTGTATGTAGGGAACAGACACATAGAACAAATCATTCCCATTACAGCTGAAACAACTGTTTGTGGGAAACAAGCCACACTAACACTGTCACAGTGACATATAAAGGAAGAACCTCCTAAGAACCAAAATGGAACAGTATCCACTATTCTAACTCACAGAGGCTAAAACTATTTGAACAACGTATGAGATATTTATTTTAAATGCTTCTTAATATCCTTAAGTTGAAAATTTTTAAATGCCTCTTAAATGCGAATACACATCTTTGGTTGCTTTCCTTTTCCATATCTGCCCAGGGCTCTTCAAAAAGTAATGAAGAAAACTTGGAGAGCTCGTTCCATTTTAAATAAGGGCCTTGAGCATCCATGGGTTGTGGTGTCCATGGAGAGACTGCTCTGGTTAACAAATACAGGCTAAACCATTATATAGTACTTAAACTCCAAAGATGACATTCGGGGACCTCACTTACAAGGAAAATTTGTTTTCTAAAGAAATAAACAGTTCTCTTCCAAGATTCTCTGTCTTGGATACTTTCAATTTACATGTGGTGAAACAGAAGCCCAGAGGTCCCAATGTCTTAACCAAAGTTACAGTGCAAACCAGGAAGAGAGCCAGATTGGAAGCTTTAACTCCTGGACAGTGGTCTTTCTACTCTACCAGTTCTGTCCTCCCATGCTGTGAGCTGAATTTAATGGGTGATGTGTCCCTCGAGGTTTGAATTACTAATTAAAAGAAAGTAAATGTCAATAAATTTAAGAGATTGTTATTGCTGTGTTTGAATTTGAAAGATAACCTAGGAAAAACAGGAATGTTACTTTTCTGACCCAGTTTAGATTACCTGGTATTTTAGCTGAATGTTGAAGATTCCATTGATCTCCCTGAAGAATTGCATAATACAGCTGTCCTTAGCTGTAGCAGCAGAGTGCTATACTGTGAAGAATGTGGGCTGTGAAATCAGCCTGATCTGAATGCCAGCTGTGCCTCCTGCTGGTTATGTAACTAAGCTTGGGCCAGTCGTACCATTCCTCTTTCTTATTACTTATCTGCAACATGGACATATTTTGAGAAGCAGTAAAATTACAAATCTTAGCACATAGTACACACTATGAGTTAATGCCCTTTTTCCTTGGCATCAGAAGCCTGGCATTGTTCCAATTCCCCCTGTAGAAATTAACCTGAGCCTTCATTTTGCCATATTTTAAATGGGACTCGAATGAGTAACTTGCAGGATTCTTATAAGGGGTAAAAAAACTAGTGTGTGCAAAATACCAATCATAGCATCTGATACTTGACTCTCAATACTTCCTGTTCTTCCCCTTGCCCTGTACTATTTATGGTGGGTAACAGAAGACAGGAGAATGTGGTCCACCTTTCCCCTCCCGTGTAGAGAAATCTTAGACTTTTAGTTAAGGAATTATTTACATTTCAGTTCCTATCATCTTGTTTACTCGTATCTTCATTTAAGGACCCGCACTCTGTCAGAGATGCCTGTGACTTAGACCTACTGCCCTAACTCAACATGGAACTGGAAGACATGATTTCATAAGTTATTCCCACATCCCTGCGTAGTGCTAGACCCAACAATCCATAGCAGTTCTCCAGAACATTGATTATTGAGTCTATAAATGCCTGGAAAAGATTACTTAAATGACCCAGATAAAGTACATTTTTTCCTTCAATTTGACTAGGACCAGAAGAGTCACGATTTACTACTTTCTCACTGACTTCACTGCCAGCTCTTTGTCCTTTCCACCCCCAAATATGGTTACCTGAGAGCTGGCAATACAAATCCTGGTCTGCTAAACCACACTGTGAACAGACGTGGTGGCCAGGTAACCTGGTATTTGAGGCTTTAAGAAACAGATACCAAACCTGACCAGGGCGAGTGGCACACTACAATTTTTCTAGCAGTTTCTATTCCCTATAGTAGTAAAACACACATGGGGAGAATTAGGGGAAGGAGACCAGAGGACAGTGAAAGCTGGAATTCTCCCACTCTTCTCTTGCTTACTTTTTATTGAAGTATACATGGATAAAATGTATTAATATCATAAGTGTACATATACCTCAAGGAACAAACATCACATGGGTGACCATGTAACAACCAGCATGAAGCTCAAACAACAGAACATGACCAACACCCTGGACATGCCCCCTCCCCCTCCGCCCCACTCTCCCATCAGATTTCTCCAAGTCATTACTCCTACTCCAAGGGAAGCCACTATCCTAACTTTCTTACTGTATTTTTTAATTTATGTACTGTAAAATTCTTTATGGTGTACAATTCTGAGTTTTGACACATGCATAGAGTCATGTAACCACCCCCACAATCCAGAATACAAAACAGTTCGATTATCCCAACATTTCTCTCATGCTTGCCCCTCTGTAATCAATACCTTCTCCCACCCCCAACTTCTGACAACCACTGATTTTTTATCAGTGCCTATAGTTTTGCTTTTCCCAAAGTATCATAAAAATGAAATATCATATGTAGCATTTTGGATGTAGCTTCTTTCCCTTAGTAAAATGCATCTGAGACTCATCCATGTTGCTCATGCATCAATAGTTTGTTCCTTTTTGCTGCTAGGTAGTATTCCACTTATAAATACACTCCAAATTTTTTTAGCCCCTCACTAAGTGGATGTTTGGCTTGTTTCCAGTTTATCCTGCTATATTTGTGTGCTCCTTTACAACACTAGGCCTGCAGGAACAAGAAGCAGAACCAGAAATGGGTTTCTGATCTCACAGCCATGACAGGCCTTCCCCCACTCCACCTCTATCTCTACTGCGTGCATCCGCACATTGTGGCAGAGGCACAGGAGCCCGTCATCCTAAAACAAACTCTAAATGAAGAATGACAGATCCCAGGGGCCTGGATACAGAACAAATTTGTTCCTAAAGCTGGAGACGGCAAGAATAAGCAAAGTTTTTAGAATTTCAAATTCCCAGGAATAACACTCAGATGATCCAATAGCTAGATGTGCCCATGACTGGTACCATGTTCTCCTTGCTGGTGTCCTAGGGGAAATAAGTCGTCTATTTAGGGCAGTAGTAAATGAGGAGAAAATGGTCTGAGCAACAAATGAAACCAGCCATTTGTTAAAAGTGAGATTGTCTAATAAGGTAACAATTTAGAAAAGAGTCCACCAAGACAGCCTTACTCTCAAGAAAATCTTCGTTGAGCCCCAAAGGATTGTAGTTTGTTTTTTAAACTATTAACAACCAATATTCTTTAGGTGGTAACCTCTCTACATCTTAAATATTACTAATATTCTGTGATTGACAGAAATCTAATTCTAGTGCAGCGTACTTAGGGAATCCTTGAGCCAGAGCTGGTCTCTGATTGATTGGTTTGACACTCAACCCTTTTGCATGCTGAGCACACGTGACCTTGTCGGTCTTTTTCATTCTTACCACAATATGACTTGATTTCTCACATGTGTGTTTTCAAAAATATCAGATCACTCCTTTAAAATGGCTCTCTAGACTATACCTTAGGCATTACTGGTGTTTGCCTTACGTGGGAATGGACTGCTCAAATTGAGCATATATTCATCCCTATTTTCTCTAATCCAGTGTTAATGACCCATTTCATTTGGACAATGTTTAACAGTAGAGTGGATTTTTAACTAAGTAGAAGTCTGTACAAAACAATTAGCATGTGAAACAAGATACAGTGAATTTTCTGGAAGAGAAGATTAGAGCGAGTGATGTAATCTTTCTTTAGAATGTCTAAAATTAGATTCATTTAACTCACAGATGGGAGTGCTAAAGACGATGAAAGTCCCATATGTTCCACACTATGAAGCTCTACAAAAAAGTTTTCTAAATCTTGTGAGTTAGTGGATCAAAAATATCTACTTTCCTAGTGGCATTTAAAACTAGAAACGATATCTTTTGATGACAGATTTCTTTCTTTTCTCTGAAAGTTTGGGACTTAGTTCAGGTCTACTTTATCTGACATTCCTCAGTCTCACTAGGAAAAAGCTTTTAACTATTTTTCTACATCTTGTTAGTAACAGTTGTGCTTAATAGGATATCCTCTCCATCACCCACATTTTAATCTTAATGCTTTTTTTCATACTTTTATGTTATTGGGTGACATTGGTCAACATGACCACATGGGTTTCATGTGGGGATTTCTAAGTTACAAAATCTGTATATAGCCCCAGCCAGTGTTGCTCAGTGGTTGAGCGCCAACCTATGAAACAGGGGTCACAATTCGATTCCCAGTCAGGGCACATGCCCAGGTTGTGGGCTTCATCCCCAGTATGGGGCATGCAGGAGGCAGCTGATCTATAGGATTCTTTCTCATCATTGATGTTTCTCTCTATCCCTCTCCCTTCTTCTTTGAAATTAATAAAAACGTATTTTTTTTAAAAGAAAGAATGAAAGTCCTGCTTCCATACCTGTTTAAAAACAAAAAATCTGTATGTAGCACCATGTGCCTACCACCCAAAGTCAGATCTCTGAGCAGGCTTCTCCAAGTCCAGCTTCTTAGGGAAAATACTTGTAAAGTGGCAAAAACTTTTGTTCCCAAAACCCTCAATATGTCTACCATTGATCTCAATATACGAATTCAGATGTATTGACCAGTCAGCAAATTCATGGTGAATGATGTCAGGAGTACAGCATGTCCTCAAATAACATCATTTCATTATAATGTTGAGAAGAAAAAACCTATTCCCTGCTGGTGCCACTGTCTGTGTGGAGTTTGCACGTCCTCCTCATATCGTCAAGGGTTTGTTTCGGATCGCCTGGTTTCCTCCCACATCCCAAATATGTGCACATGAGGTGAACGGGGTGGGGGGAGGGGGTGTCTGCGTTGCCTCCGTCTGAGTGAGTGGGGTGTCTGGATGTGCCCTACATGCACAGCCAGTCCGGGGGTGGTGCCAGGGTAGGTTCTGGCCACTGAGACCCTGAACTGAAATAAGCAGGTTGGAAAACAATGATCTTACTTGTTTTTACTGATCTTTCTTAAATGTCTGTACAGTTCACATTTATTTCAAAGTTCAATATTAGAAGTGTTTGAGGGTGAGGGCATGGACAGGGGGGTGGGGGGCAATGTGGGGGGTAAGGACACATATGTAATACCTTAATCAATAAAGAAAATAAATTTTTTTAAAAAGCAGTGTTTGGGTCTTTAGGGATTTGGAAACATTTTTGTGACTAGAAATATGCCATAAGAACTTAACTCCTGTTTATACCAAGTAGCCTTTGGTAAATTGATTTTGTTATACGTCATTTCCCTTAAAAGTTACAGTTTCCGAGAACCTATCAATGACATTGAGGCTTACTGTAAGAGGGTGATATTCTTTGATGACATATTTACTGCTGCATTCCTAATTTTCTCTGTGCACAACAGCTCATCCAAATGTCCCCAGAATAAAAAATTGTTTGGACAAGTTCTTAGTCAAAGACATTACAGCCCCTAGACATAGAAAAATATAAAGTATGACTTGTTGAAATGAAAAACCATTAATTGTCCTAATATTCTGGGCAGAAGACTTGTTCATCCACACTTTGCTGGCTCATTAGCCCCCTCACCCCACCAGTACCGGTTCCCTGCCTCTGTCCAAGGACCTTCCCTCTTCTTTCTAAGTCCCCAGAGGCGGTCTTTACTGTGTTCCAGTTCCCTGACCAACAAGCTCCATGCAAGTGCCAGAGCTGTGGCCTTGGGAGAGTGAAGAAGAGCTCTTTGTCTTTCATATCATGGAATAGGGTCGGGGGTCCCAAAGCGGTGTTGCTTTGGCCCTAACATCTTACAGAAGCATCAGTGAAACCAGTCCTTTTTTTTTTAGACTCTCACCTCAATGAGTCCAGAATGGGGACCCAGTTAACCTTAGGGCTTCTGCTTCTCTATACGGCTGTTCTTTGGTAAAATTGCTGCTCATTGTGCCTGCATTGCACCCCCCAATCCTCTGACCACCTGGGTATGTCTGCACCCCAGAAATGGCAGGATCCAAGCTCAAGCTGAGGCAGGGTCCCCCATGACACACAAGCTAAGTGCATGTCAGAGCCAGGCAGTGGGCCTGATCGAGAAGCCCCTGAAGTCCAGAGACAGCAAATTCCCTGGTGAGACAGTGCGGGGTGGCCTGAGAGTTGAGGAAAGGAGCTCAGCAAGTTCTTAGGCTGCAGCTGTCTGACACCTTATCGGTGTCACTGGGAGCCTTACTAAAGGACCGACTTAACACAAACCCTGCCAATACCTCTGGCTGTGCTCAGAGTTGCAAAAATGAGCCTGACGGAGGATAGGGCTTGCTAAGGACACTTTATGTATTCCATGCCCTTAGGAGAGGCCATAGCCCCTCTGCCAGGGCCACCTGCCAGTCCACTTGTGCGAGTTAGAAAGAGGTGCCTCCTCCTTTGGTGACTCCTGCTGGGGATGGACACACAGTTTGCACCACACATGCCCCCTCAAATTCTCCAGAGCAGACAGCTATTACAGCAGTGGTTCTCAACCTGTGGGTTGTGACCCTTTTGGGGGTCGAACAACCCTTTCAGAGGGGTCTCCTAAGACCATCAGAAAGCAGATATATAATTACATATTGTTTTGTGATTAATCACTATGCTTTAATTATGTCCAATTTGTAACAATGAAAATACATTCTGCATATCAGATATTTACATTACGATTCACAACAGTAGCAAACTTACAGTTATGAAGTAGCAATGAAAATAATTTTATGGTTGGGGGTCACCACAACATGAGGAACTGTATTAAAGGGTCGTGGCATTAGGAAG
>NW_006283136.1:1329066-1332628 GCF_000327345.1 Myotis davidii
GCCTTGTTCCCGTTCTTAGGGGAAATGGTTCAGTTTTTGCCCATTGAGTATGATGTTGGCTGTGGGTTTGTCATATATAGCTTTTATTATGTTGAGGTATGATCCTTCTATTCCCACAAACTTGGGTATTATTTAAGATGGTTATTTTACAGACTCAAAAAAGAACAAAGAAAAGTTCACTCTTTTATTCCGCAAATATTTAAGTCCTATTCTGGAGAATCAAAATAGTCAAGACCATAATCTCATTTAACTACAACCTTGGCCCATATATCCAAAGCCATCCAACCAGTGAGATGAAGCCAAAATTAAAATTCATTTCTACTGACAACTTTCCCAAAGATCTTTTCAGTCACAACTCTACCCAAATTAAACTTAATAGAACTACAAGTTAGCTATTCTCACTCTAGCCCGTGCACTAAAAAGCTAGTCATTCTACTTTTAACCCAACACTAGAATGAGGCAGCTAGTGATAGGTCTGAAGAATAAAGGTTGCTTCTAGATAGTCCACTTGAGAATTGGATTGCAAGGAAAAATATGAGGTATAATATCTTAATTCAATGGCTTTCTCTTCAGTATATTTGGAGGTGGAAATGTTGCCTGTGAAACGAGCCAACCCATACTGATGTCATGGCATTCCTTGACCTTTGAAGTCTGATTATATTCTGTGGTGTAACAGTTCTATTGAGTCTTCACATTCCCATACACTGATACACCCTCATCTTTTTTATTCCACAGTAACATGAACACACATAATGATTTAGCAGTCTTTTTCTAACTGACTTTACAATATGACTTCTGCTTGATGTTCCAAAGTTTAATCGTTTGATTATATAAACCCTGGATTATTCTTGCCAATGAAAGCAATTGTCTTTATTTTCATGACAAAGAGTAAATTACTTCAATACTACTGAAACATGGCTTCATGGGTTGTGCAGGTAAAGCATTTCATATTTTTAGCTGAACAATTCATTTTATGTTTATTATAATTTCTCCAGTGCTTTGCCATATTTAGGAACAAATGTAATAATCTGAACAATAAAGATTTAATTTAAAAATAATAATAATTTTATGGTTGGGGGTCACCACAACATGAGGAGCTGTATTAAAGGGTCGCGGCATTAGGAAGGTTGACAACCACTGTATTAGGGGAAGAAGAACGGTGCATCAGGGCCATCATGACCTACCTTTGACATCCATATGGAGGTCACACTGTGATAAGAGTAGAGCTCAGGTCTCCTGAAGCCCTGCCCCCATGACCATGTCCATGTGTGAGACGCAGCAGCTTCACTGCCCAATCACAGGAGCCAGGGCCTCCTTTCCCAGGGAGCAGAGCAGGCTGGAGGACTGACAAACTCAGACCCGGGTCCTCTCTCTCACTCACATTCTTATTACACATGTCCTCTGCCTGAGGCAGGCAGGGGCGCAGTCCTGGGTGCTCATGAGGGGGTGATAAAAGAGAAGGACATAAATGGAGGCAGATGACTGAGTAACAATTTCTGCGTCCCCACCACACATGGTGAACTGTAGTCCTGGTCTACCTACAACAGTGGTTCTCAAACTCTGCTGTGCCCCAGGGTAAAAAACATAGTGTTGCCTTAGCCAGTTTGGCTCGGTGGATAGAGCGTCGGCTTGTGGACGGAAGGGTCCTGGGTTCAGTTCTGGTCAAGGGCACATGCCTGGGTTCTGGGCTCAGTCCCCAATGGGGAGCGTGCAGGAGGCAGCAGATCAATGATTCTCTCTCATCACTGATGTTTCTCTCTCTCTCCCCCACTCCCTTCTCTCTCCCTTCCTCTCTGAAATCAATAAAAATATACTTAAAAGAAAGAAGAAGAAAAAACATAGTGTTGGCCCTACCCCCAGCGTTTCTGATTCAGTGGGTCAGAGGTGGGCCTAACAATTTGTGTATCTAACAAGTTCCAGGTTATGCTGCTGCTGGTCTGGGAACCACACTTTGAAAACCAGTGGCCTAGAGAAACAGACAACCCATCCTTTCCTCCCTCGCCTTCTTCACTCGCTTCCTCCTCTCATCTGCTTTGTCCTTCTCTGTTTCCTCCTCCTCTCCCCCTCTTGGGTCTTCTTCCCACCTTCCAAAGCTAATGGAGTGAGCCAGGCTCTGCTGGCCAGCTGGGTTCTAGTCCCAGCTCTGTCACTGACAAATGAGTGACCTGGGCAACTCACTTACCTCATTAGGTCCCAGGAGAGGCAGTTGCCTAGAATGAGAAAACCCCCCCACACACACCCCGCCCCCCAGCTCCTTCCCAGCCAGGACTGTGTCCATCAGGTTTTGTCTCTGTATCCCCACATCCCTGGTGCAATGTGTGCTTGAAGAGAGGCTGGTGAGTGAACTCGATGGCCTTTGAGCTTCCTTCCAGCCTAGACTCTGACCTCTTCTTCCTTCCAAATCTGAGCTTTTCCTCCTCCAGTTGAACATGATATCTGGGGTCTAGGCGAGGAAGTGAAGATGCTCCAGCAGGCCGGCGATCTTGAGACAGAGCCCTTGAATTGAGGGAATCCGGCCTCAGAGAGCAGACACCTGACTCCCAGGGACAGCTGAGTGTGGTGCCCAGGTGAGCATGGGAATCCACACAGCCCAGCGGTGAAACTCCAGCAAGGGGCGCCAGAGAGAAGGCCACGGCCAGTCTGGTCATCCCAGGTGTCCAGTCTGGGTGGGCGGGTGCGCCCTAGGGGCGTGGACACCGCCAAGGCACGCCCCAGACACACTTAACTAGCTTGAGAGCCCGGGCGGGGAGGAAGGAGGGACAGAGCTCCGGCTCCTGCTGACCCACTGGGACCCAGACCTAGACCCAACCCGGCTGTAGACAGCGCCCGCCATGCGGGGCCTGACTGTGGCCCTGTGGCTCTTCCTGGCTCTGCGCACTGGTGAGGAGCAGGAGCCGGGGCGGGGCCCCGGAGCTCTCCACCGCCCCTGAGCAGGACCCGGGGGCTGGGAAGTGTGTCCTGAACCCGCGTCTAGCGGATGAGGACGGTTCGGGGAACTAGCGCTGAGCCGGGCGGACTGGGAAGTCTGGAGAGCTTCGCGGAGGAAGCGGCATGGAGCTGGGCCTGGAGAAAGCGGACCTGCTGATGCGCGGGCAGAGGCGGGGAGGAGAGAGCCGGGTGTCGGGAGGCCGAGGAGGGGGCGGAAGCCAGAGGAGGTTTGGGGGGCCAGGGCGACTCCACTTCTCCGGCGGCCCCTCGGGACGGAGACAGGACAAGAGTCCGGGGAGGGAGGGGAGAGGAGGAGACTTCAGGGTGCAGAGGTGGAGAAGGGGGCCCCCACGGGGGCTCCGCACCGCCCCCTCCCAAGGGAGTCAGGTCCGGGACTGTGGGACGGGGCGGGACCTCGGTAGCTGCTTACAGGGGTCTCGGGCGGAGCCTGCTGCCAGGCGGGTTCAGGCACCGCTCTGACCCGCCACCCCTGTCGGATCTGCGGTCGCCACCCTCCAGGGTGCAGTCCTGGAGCATTGCGGGGCGGGGCGGGGAGGGTGGCAGGGGGGTTCCACATTCTGGGGCGCCGCCCTGGCTGGGGAGGCGGAGGGTAGTGGAAGGGAGGATGAGGACA
>NW_006283136.1:1332744-1333299 GCF_000327345.1 Myotis davidii
GGGTCCCCCCAGAGGGAGGGGCTTACGCTGGCGGCCACTGAGGACCGTGTCCTGGCTCAGCTTAGGTTTACTCACAACACAGAGCCGGGCTGCTCATCTGAAACGGGATCAGAGAGGTCAAACCCGTTGTCTGAAGTCACCAGCTGGAGCAGCAGGAACTGGAGCGAGGCTGCTGTCTCCTCGGCCTCCCCTTGTCAGGGGCCTGGCACTGCGCCCCCCGAGGGTGGGTTTGCCACGGGCACCATCACAGATGCTCCACGAGGGCGCAAGGCTCCTCAAGGGCAGCCACAACCACTTCCCTGCCTCCTTCCTCAGTCGTGAGGAGGCCCAGAGACCCCAAGAGGGGCAGGAGCTGGCCTATCAGAGCCCGCAGGCCTCCCAGGATGGCCCGAGGGCCACGGTCGCCAGCCTCTGCTATGGGCCAGGCCAGGCTCCAGCCACCCATTTACCCTGAGCATGGGCCTGCCCGTCAGGGGCACCTCTTTTTGCCTCAGTGGCCCCCCCCGGGGGGGCGGGGGGCTGTGCTCAGCAGGCTGGGCCACCGAGAGCTGCTGG
>NW_006283136.1:1333410-1345889 GCF_000327345.1 Myotis davidii
GCGCCTTCCGAGCTGGGATCCAGCCCGCCCTGCGGTGCGTCCAGGGCGCCTCCGCTGACCACTGCGTCCAGCTCATCACGGTGAGTGCCTCCTTCCTCTCTGCCACCTCCGCCCGCCCGACCAGAGGCCTCTGACTCAGGAGGGAGCACACAACAGCCTCATTCACTGGAAGGGCACGGGTGTCCCCCGCCAGGGCCGGGCGATAGGATCTCCTGAGTTTCCCAGGTAACTAGGGCCGTCTGCTTCCTGCCCGGCCCCAGCCAGGCCCCAGCCAGGCGCCAGGAGGCCCAGGAGAGGCCCCTGCCCAGAGGGGCGCCCGCCCGCAGCGGGGAAGGCGTCCGAGGCAGAGCTTTCCTCCTGCAAGGCCCCTGCTGGACTCGGGACACTGCCCACCCCGCTGAGGGGAGCCCCCCGCAGACTCCTCGGTGGAGGTTTCCAGATCGGGGTTTGTGGGGTTTCTGGGGAAGGAGGACCGGGGGACAGAGGTCCTGGGTGGTGAGTGGGGGGTGGGAAAGCAGTTCGGAGAGGCAGGAGACCTGCTAACTCAGAGGCAGGACTTGAGGGGCAGGGCAGGTGTGGGGGGAACCTCAGGGGCAGGCACAGGGGCCCTGGGTTTTCGGTCCCCTCAGCCTTTGATAGACCCCCAGGCCCCATCCAGTCCCACCTGGGCCCAGGGCCCGGGCCAGGTCCACTCTGAGGGCGCAAACCAACTCTGTGGAACTGTAATTCTGTTCGTGGACGCCATGACATACTGACAGTATGGTGCCGTTTGTGTTTTAAAAGAAAAAGGGGGAGCCCTGACTGGTTTGGCTCAGTGAATAGAGCATCGGCCTGCGGACTCAAGGGTCCCGGGTTTGATTCTGGTGAAGGGCATGTACCTTGGTTGAGGGCGCATGCCCGGTGGGAGGTGTGCAGGAGGCAGCTGATTGATGTTTTTCTCTCATCAATGTTTCTAACTCTCTATCCCTCTCCCTTCCTCTCTGTAAAAAATCAATAGATGTTTCTAACTCTCTGTCCCTCTCCCTTCCTCTCTGTAAAAAATCAATAAAATATATTTAAAAAGAAAAGAAAAAGGGGGAAATGGACGTGGGCATGCTGCGAGTCAGTCTGCATGTAGAGAGAAAACCTGAGGAGCAGGTTAGCCTGGGGCTGGGAAACGGGAGAGCGAGGGACACTCACCTTTCACTCCGCACCATTTTGTACTTTCTGATTTGTTACCGTGTACATCCATTATAACTCCTTTAAAAGTAATATTTTTCAAATAACATAATTAGAAACACAAGGTGAGCCCGTAGCCTAGGAGAGCTGTCCCCTGGGCCCTGGGGGGAGGGGGCCTGCAAGGCTGAACCAGGACAGGGTGGACCTCTGGGGCTTTTCACGGGGCCCTGAGTGGGTGGGGTGGGGAAGGCTGGGGAGCAGGGGTGAGGGTGCTGACTCACGTGTCCCAACAGGCTGGGGAGGCAGATGCCATCACTCTGGATGGAGGAGCCATTTATGAGGCGGGGAAGGAGCACGGCCTGAAGCCCGTGGTGGGTGAAGTGTATGATCAAGGTCAGAGGGCCCAGCGGGAGGAGGTGGGGGGAGAGCGGAAGTGTCCTCGCTGGGCATGGCCCTGC
The DNA here is from genome assembly GCF_000327345.1 of Myotis davidii. Classification (NCBI taxonomy): domain Eukaryota; kingdom Metazoa; phylum Chordata; class Mammalia; order Chiroptera; family Vespertilionidae; genus Myotis; species Myotis davidii. The sequence goes on from NW_006283136.1 coordinate 1,335,027, forward strand.
CCTGACTCCCTGGAGCTGGTCAGTCACCCTGTCCCCAGAGCAGCCCTGGAGTCCTGGCCACACAAACCTTCAGAGGCCCCCTAAATCTCTGCGAGGGGGATGCCAGAGATGCAGAGGGCTGGTCCGCATCTGTTCTTCACAGGGATCCCAGCAGCCCCCTAACTCGCACCCACAAACTCTTACTGAGGGGCTGCCCGAGCCTGGCATAGTGTTGGGCGTGCTCGCCTGGGGTGGTCTAGGCGCCTGTAGTGGTCGAGGCGTCAGTAGAGCTCAGCTGCCTCACATTTGAGTGGCATCTGTCAGAAGCTGCAGGAGTGGGGCTGGGGCCAGGCAAGAGGTGGTGACTGGGAGCTGCAGAGCCCACATGCCAAACAGACTCCCAGCTCTGCCCCTTCCTGTGACCTCCTGTGACCTCGGGCAACTTCCTTGACTGTAAAATGGGGACAGTGATCCCTGCCCAGTCACACAGACTCACTGAGCCCATGTGGGAGCATGTGTGGTTGGAAATGTGCGTCCCTTTGCCCCCATCCCTGCACCTCAGACCAGACACACCTCGGGCTCGGCCTGCCCTTACCTCTCCCACCACGTCCCCTGGTCCAAGGCCTAACCTCCGTCACAGCCCAGCTCGGTTGTCATTTCCAAGGAGCTCCCCTGGGTCTTCCCGCCCCTGCAAAGGGCCCTTGTCTCCTGCTTCCCAGAGCGCTGACTCACTCTGCTCAGGTCGTGGCCTCTTCGGTCTTGTTTTCCTTGTCACCACAGCAAGTCCCCTGAGGAGGCCCTGGTCCTCATCTTCGGTGCCCAGCACAGGGTCCCTCTTGGTTACTTGGCTACCTGATGACACAGGACACAGTCCAGCCCTGCAAACCAGCCAGGCTTTTCACTCATCGGCCAGAAACTGCTCTTCCTCTTTCATTCAACACATTTATTAAGCACCTACTACATGCCAGTCATTGAGCATAGAGTAGTAAGCAAAAGAGAGCCAGTTTCTGCCCCCAAAGAGCAGGAGTCAGATAGTAAACAAATAAACACCCAAAAAATGTAGTATAGATGTGGTGCGTGCGTGAGAAAGCAAAGGCCATGAGGGAGAAAATAAGGCGGGGGTGGGGGGGCCTGTGGAAACAGAGCAGACAGGACAGGAGGGCTTATCTGGGGAGGTGACAGTAAGTGGAGCCCGGACCAGAGTTCCGGGCGGCAAAGAGCTAGTGTGCTCAAGGAACTAAAGAGAAAGGCACAGTGGGCAGGTCAGAGGGTGGGACCCGACGAGGCCACTTAGGGTGCCAGGGGCCAGGTGCAGGTGTGCAAGAAACAACACTGGCTTGTTTTCTAGGATTCAGCTTCATTCTGATCGCGGGCCCACCACACGGGGCAGCCAAGTGTGTGCACACTCGTGCTAACCTATAGTGTGTCCTCTGGCCATCCGTCCCCAGAGATGAGTTCTTCCTCTCTTGTGTGAATGGCACCTTCTCCGCCATATTTGGCCCAGGGGAATCTTTTGCCAAGATACAAACTCCTGCCCACCCACAGGCACCCTGGTCAGGATCTTGAGTGATGTGAGACCACATTGTTCTATCTATCTATCTATCTATCTATCTACCTATCTATTATCTATCTATCATCTATCTACCTACCTATTGTCTGTCTATCTATCTATCTATCTATCTATCTATCTATCTATCTATCTATCTATCTCTCCTTTCCCCTCAGCACTAGGAAATCGCTTTTTCTAACCTGGGGGAAGCCACTGCCCTGCTCCTCTCAACCACGCTTTTCCCATAACCACAATACCATTCCCTCAATCCTCCTATGTTCTCCGAAGGGCTTCACTTTTGGAAAACAAAACTCACAGGCCACTCCTGCTACTGGTCCAGCTGCAGAGCTCCCCTGACATAGACATAGATCCAGCTATGTGCCAGCTGACTCGGGAAGGTGAAAATTAACTAATGAAATAATATCTACCACGTGAGGGTGGAGGAGGGCGGGGTCTGTAATAAGACAGATGGCTTGCACTCACTGGCTCTCTCAGTAATGAGTACCCCAAGCACACATACGCGTGTACATCCACACACACACGCATTCATGTGCAAGTTTGCGTGGCACACACACACCCTCTCCCCACAGCCTTCTCGGGCAGGGCCCTGGGCTCTCTCGTGGCTTCTCCCTTGCTGCCCTCACTCCTCCCCTCTCTTCTGTCCAGAGGTTGGTACCTCCTACTATGCAGTAGCCGTGGTCAAGAGGAGCTCCAACCTGACCATCAACACCCTGAAGGGCGTGAAGTCCTGCCACACGGGCATCAACAGGACGGTGGGCTGGAACGTGCCCGTGGGCTACCTGGTGGAGAGCGGCAGCCTCTCGGTGATGGGCTGCGACGTGCTCAGAGGTGAGGGCTTCCACGGCTGCCGCTTCTCCTGGGCCTCTGGGCTCTGCTCTCCACGCCTCATGCCTGCTGGTCCCTCGCAGGGCAGCCTCCCTCTAGCCTTGCCTTCATCTTGCATCTCCTTTAGGGAGCCGCACAGTCCCCCCTCTCCAGGGGCCTCCAGACACCTAGTGGGTGTTTCGGCCCCTCCTGTCTTCATGCTGGGCCGCCCACTGTTGCTGCTGTTTTAGTTTCTGGGGAAGCCCCCCAGAGCACTCAGCTCTCACTCACCCATGGGACCTGGTGACTCACCAGAGAGCAGCTCTCACCTGGTGTGGACCCGGTGTAGGTGCTATTTCCAGAAACGTGTCCTCCACTTCAGAGAATTAGAAGCTCTGTCTTCAGGACCCAAACAAGCTGCTGATTTGTACCCAGAAAGTTCACATGTAGCGAGTCAGAGACTTGCTGCTCCCTGACTGGTCCATTTGACAGGGAACAGGGCTGTCGTGCAGACAAGAAGTTCGGCAGAAGGGAGCTGCGGGTGAGCTGAACGGGGTGGCTGAGAATGCAGGGCATGGGGGTGTCAGTGAAGGCCTGAGGGTCCGGCTAAGAGCGGGAGCCTGCTTCTCATGCTGTGGGCTTCTTTTCCTGCCACCTGGCTGTCACTCTCTCCACAGTGGACACAACACCCTGACACGTGACCACCACGTCCTCAAACTGTCCTCCTGGGATCACCCCCACCCCAGTAGAGTTTGGTGTCCCCAAATCCCTTGTCCACAGTGTGCTGCCTCCTGGTTCGCTGACCAGTGCTTCTGGCGGTGGGTTCAGGATGCAGGATTTTGCAGGAGAAACAATGGTCTTTTAAGCCCTGAGTTTGCTGTCAGACAGACGGTCTGCCCTCAGGGGGTTACTAGCTCCTTGAACTTCAGTTTCCTCATCCTGTGAAATGGGAAATTAAGGACAGCTCCTGGAGGGAGGCTGCCCTGCGAGGGGACCAGCAGGGATGAGGCGAGGAGAGCTCTGTGGGGTTGGGAGGACTGAGATGATTCACACACTGTCTTCACACAATGCATGGGGCAGGGTAGGTGCTCACCTCACGGAGCTGTCATTATGATGAGTTCAAATTCCACACCTCTCGGTGGGCACCTCACTGTTGTCCACACACATGCATCATGTACACACATGCACAAACCTACAGTGCACACACATGTACCCATGTGTACACGGCTCCCCATACTGCCCCCACCACAGGGTAAACCAGCACGACCCACAAAAGCCCAGAAGCCATGTCCTCTTAGACGGCGCTGGTGTGGGTGGCTGATCAGTCACTGGGCACAGTTAGTACCTGCTCCTGCCCTGGGAGGATGCAGAAAGAGACCCAGAAGGGCCCGCCCTGGAAGAGGTGCGTCTGTCTGGTGATGAGCACCCTGTGACTGGCTCCCTGTCCTCAGGACAGGACAAATATTTGTCAAGAGGGTGGGCATGGGCCCCTGGGCTGGCAGGGCCTGGAACCACGAGTCCGACCTCTTTGCCCACAACGCCTCCCTCTCCTCTGTGCCCCCCTCCCTGCTCTGAGAAGCCTGTCTATCAAACTAATGCTACTCCTTAAGTCACACTTGCTGTCTTTCCCTGCTTTCGTGGATGAGCCATACTGATGTTGACGTGAAAGCCTCCATGAGGACAGTATCTAGTTGACACTTAGTTGTCCCATGCGGCCTTTGGGGGTAAGTGGTTTCTTTCCTGAGCCATTTTTTGAAGAACAACGGCCCCTCCCCAATGCCCACCCTTTTGTGGCCCCAGTTTGGGAATCACCGATGGGATCCAGCTCCCCAGTTTTGCTCAAACTGAAGCCTGAAGGGTCCAGCCCTGTCCCTGGGGAGCCAGCCCTCCCCTCCAGCCTGAGTGGCCTGCGCCGGCCCTGGGGACAGGGCCCTCGGGGACAGGGACAGGGCAAGGGGCCTGGCCCCGCTGCACAGCTGGCTGACCCTGACCACCCTCTTCTCCTCCCGCAGCTGTCAGCGAGTATTTTGGGGGCAGCTGCGTCCCCGGGGCAGGAGAGACCAGTTATTCCAAATCCCTCTGTCGCCTCTGCCGGGGCAACGCGGCTGGGGAGGGCGTGTGTGACAAGAGCCCCCTAGAGAGATACTACGACTACAGCGGGGCCTTCCGGTGAGTGCCTGGGCGGGCTGGCGCTCAGGGGGGCGGCGAGGTGAGTCAGGGGTGAGGCCTTGGGGCTGTGAGAGCTGGGAAAACACTCAGGCAGGGAGGGCGGGGCTGACTTAAAAACAACACACCGGAACACGCCAGGCTGGAATTGCTCATAAATCAACATGTTTGCTATATTTAGAGAGGTGAGGGCTCAGAGAGAAGAAAATGACAAAACAACCTTTTGCCACTCCCTGGGCCCATGCCGTGTCTCCGAGCTGCAAGGAGGGCGATGGGGGCGGGGAGCTTGCCAGGGATCTCGCATTCAGGCTGGCATTTTAGAGGAGCCTGTGTGGATCCAGAAGACAGCCTAACAGCTGTGGTGCACATCTGTCTGTCCTTAAAAAAGGAACCGTGCTCCGCGGGGACTGGCAGGGAAGCCCATGGAGCCCCTCGAACCTGGGGGCGGGGGGGCTGCGGGGGGCACGCTGCAGGCCGGGATCTGGGTCAGTGTGGTGTTTAGCACAGAGAGAAAAACAGTCCTCAGTCCTCCAAGCCAGAGACTCGCCCACCCACTCTCCTGTGTGCTCCCCCTGGACCAGGCAGCCCGCTGCCCCGCCTCCCTGCCTGGGCTGCGACATTCGGAGGATGCATAACAGTCCTGGTCCCTTGCACTCGGGTTTTTGTTATGGCGTGAGAAGGGTTAGTTCAGTGATGGCGAACCTTTTGAGCTCGGCGTGTCAGCATTTTGGAAAACCCTAATTTAACTCTGGTGCCATGTCACATATAGAAGTTTTTTGATATTTGCAACCATAGTAAAACAAAGACTTATATTTTTGATATTTATTTTATATATTTAAATGCCATTTAACAAAGAAAAGTCAACCCAAAAAATGAGTTCGCGTGTGACCTCTGACACGCGTGTCGTAGCTTCGCCATCACTGGTCCATCCCGGCCTCAGGGCAGAGTCATCTCCAAACCTGCGCAGGAGGCGGCTCTGCTGCCGGTAGCAGCTGCCGCAGGAGCTCCGCTCCTTGGAGGCCCCGGATGTGCAGGACCTATGCGGGTCACACAGGATCTCTCCCCACAGGAGCCGCCTTTCCACCCTCACTTCACAGGTGATGAGGCTAGGAAGGCTCCCACACAGAGAGCTGGCCGCCCAGGCCCACCGTGGCCACCCACGTCCAGGCCAGGCCTCCAGAGGTGGAGGCTGGGCAGGCCGAGGGCTCCGGGAGCTCGGCGCCAGCCAGGCTCACAGCGTTCTCCTCGGCAGGTGCCTGGCGGAAGGGGCCGGGGACGTGGCCTTCGTGAAGCACAGCACGGTGCTGGAGAACACGGACGGTGAGTGGGAGGGCGGCTGCCCCAGCGTGGGCAGAGGTGGTCTCAGCGATGGAGCTCAAACTGCTCTGCGGGCGAGGGGGCTGGGCGAGCGGGCTGGGTGAGCAGCTCTGACCTGGCCTGGTTTGATGATGGCATTAGGTTCTGTTTCCACTTGAAGATTGGGTTCTGCTTTTCCAAAAAAGGTTTGCAAACCTCTGCACTCTCATCTTCCTGGCATCTTCCTCTTATCTAAAGAAGTCAGCCCTTTATCCCTGGACGAGGGCTTGTGTGTTGATCCATTACATCGTTGCCATTTAAATTTTTAACAAATTTTGAAATAACTGAACTTTAGAAAAATTGCAAGAGTAATTCAAAGAACTCCCCTCCATTTGCCATGTGACATATTGTTCTTTCCATATGTTTGTGTTCTTTCTGAACCATTTGACAGCATGTTTGCCTGTCATACCCCCTCCATACTTCAGATCATACCTCCTCAGACCCAGGAGATGTGGCCCTCGCCACGGCACAGTTATCAAACTCAGGAAATGTAACATCAACACAGTACTATTACCCAAGAAATGCGTGGATGGTCTTTCTTTGTAGTGAGTGGGAGTGGGGTCCTTACTATATCTTGAGGAAAAGAGTTTGCTGAGGTTTGCACAGGAGGATGGGTGATTTTCATTTGCGTGGGATTACATCTCTGGATTCCCAGAGTCCCATTTCCCTTGACCCAGTCCTGGGAGATGTGCAGCTGGGCCTTCAGCAGAGCTAGGAGCAAGGCCAGTGTCCGGAGTGTCCGTTCCATGGTGGCGCTGGGTGTGGTGTAGCATTAAGCGGTGCAGTTCCCTAGTCCATTGTGTGTGGGGTCCACACGGCTGTGGGCCATGTGGGCAAATGCAGAAGCATGAGGGCCCTGCAAGCCAGGAGTCAACTAAGCAAGAGTGCACATGAGCCGAAAGAGCTGATTCCTTTCACAGGGGTGGGGAACATTTTTTCTGCCAATAGCAGCTAGATACTATAACATCATTCAAGGGCCACACAAAATTATCAGCTTAAAAATTAGCCTGCTATGCCGAAACCGGTTTGGCTCAGTGGATAGAGCGTCGGCCTGCGGACTGAAAGGTCCCAGGTTCAATTCCAGTCAAGGGCATGTACCTTGTTTGTAGGCACATCCCCAGTAGGGGATGTGCAGGAGGCAGCTGATGGATGTTTCTAACACTCTATCTCTCTCCCTTCCTCTCTGTAAAAAATCAATAAAATATATTAAAAAAAAATAGCCTGCTACTTGGCTGGTTTGGCTCAGTGAATATAGGGTCAGCCTGCGAACTGAAGGGTCCCAGGTTCGATTCCAGTCAAGGGCACATGCCCGGGTTGTGGGCTCATTCCCCACTAGGAGACATGCAGGAGGCAGCTGATCCATAATTCTCATCACTGATGCTTCTCTCTCTCTCCTTCTCCCTTCCTCTCTGAAATCAATAATAAAACAATATATTTAAAAAAAAATTAGCCTGCTATATGTGGTCAAACAGTTAATTAACTCACCCCTAATAGCTTGGCAAGGCCAGACCAAATGATTTTGCCCGCCTTATCATGCTGCACTTACAGGGACCACACCGACTCTGACCAATGACCTGTTCCCAGGTGTGACTGACAGACGAGTGCCTCCCCTATTCCACCCAGACTTTACTGGGCATCTAGACTGCAGCTTCCTGGCGAAGCTGCACAAGTGGCGTGCCCATAGTATTTGGGCTCCTGGTGAGGGTGAGTGGGTGGGAAGAGATCAACCAAAGCTCTGTGTGCAGAGCTGCACAACCCACGGACACAGACAATAGAGTGGTGAAGGCCTGGGGTAGGGAACGGGGTGGGCTAAACGGCGTCAATGGGGGACCAAGGGGGGCATATGTAATATTTTCAACAATAAAGATTTAATTTAAGAAATAAAAATAAGCAAAAGATTCAATAAACATATATATTTGGCCTTCCCTTTGCTCCTTTCCAGTTACTCATAACTAGGTTAATTACAGCAATATCAATACTATTATCTAATCTACAATCCATATTTTAGATTCACTGATTGTCCCAATTCTGTTCCTTGCAGCAATTTTTTTCAGGCCAGGACCTAATGTAAGATCACACATGGTGTTTAGTCATTAGGTCTTTTCCATTTTCTTTAACTTTGAATAGTTTCTTGAATTTTTTATGTTGTGTTTGTGTGTGTGTGTGTGTGTGTGAGAGAGAGAGAGAGAGAGAGAGAGAGAGAGAGAGAGAGGCTGGTATTTTTAAAGAGTCCGGCTAGTTCTTTTATAGAATGTCTCTTAATTTGGATTTGCCTAAGGATCATTTTTTAATTGAGGTATTTAATTTATATACAGCAAAAATGCATCCTTTTTGAAGTATAGTTCTATGAGTTTTGCCCAGAACTAGCAGTTGTATAACCACCACCACAGTCAAGCTGGTGATTGTGATGGACCATCCACTCCAAAAGTTTCTTCTAGTCAATGCCACCCCGCCCCCATGGCAACCACCAATCTTTGTCTCTATAGTTTTGCCTGTTCCAGAATGTCAGAGGATTGCCCATTTTTTGAAATCATTTCCCTTTTTTGTTAATCTTTGCCTTTTAAATCAGAAGGTCCATCATGTAGTCTGACATTCACGAAGGAGAGCAATAGGAGCCAGATTTGAGAAAGAAAAAGGTGCTCTGAAGAAAGAGGAAGCACATAGGCTTGTCTCCAGGGCAGGATGATCCTAGGAAAACGGGCAGCAGGGATTTGGGCCCCAAGATGAGCCAAGCAAAGGAGAATGTGGAAGGTGGAAAAAGAATAGGGATGTATTTGGTTAAAATTGGCTCTTCTAGAATTTCGATTGTATTCTAAGGAAATCTAAGAAAGTCATTTTTAAAAATGATTTCTTTAGAGTTTTACTACAACTTTGTGAGGTAGACAAGGCAAATCCTATAATGCCCATCTTTTTATGAAATCTATTAAAGGCCCAGTGCACGAAATTCATGTATTGGTAGGGTCCCTAGGCCTGGCCAGCAATCAGGGCCAGTTGGGGCCTTCTGGCTGCCTTCCTTCATTCCGTGCCACCCCCTGGTGGTCAGTGCACATCATAGTGAGCGATCAAACTCCAGTCTCCTGGTCGAACTCCCGAGGGGACACTTTGCATATTAGCCTTTTATATAAATAGTTTGGGGTGACATTGGTTAATAAGATTATATAACTTTCAAGTGTACAATTCTATAGTACATCACCTGTATATTGCATTAGGTGCTCACCACCCAAAGTCTAGTTTCCACCACCATATATTTGACCCCTTTACCCTCTTCATTCTCCCCTCCTTCCCGTCTCCTCTGGTAACCACCTTTCGGTTGTCTGCGTCTATGAGTTTTTATTAGTTTTGTGTGTTTACTTGTTGCTTTCTATTTTACGTTTTACATATTAGTGAAGTCAAGATTGCCTGTCAAGTATGCCCTTAATCATATTTAAAATGGTTAGAAACTAGAATTAAAGAAAGGATTTGTCCTTTTCCATCTGACTTACTTTGCTTAGCAGGATACTCTCAAGACTCATCCATCTTGTTGCACATGCCAGTATTTCATCTTTCCTTATGGCTGGTTAGTATTCCATAGTATATATGTACCACCTCTTCTTTAACAATCATCTATTGAAGGACTTCAGTTATTCCCATGTCTTAGCTACTGTGAATAATGCTGCAGGTAGCATAGGGTACATGTATCTTTACAAACAGATGTTTTCAAAGTTTTCAGGTAGATACCCAGAAGAGGGATTGCTGGGTCACATGGTAGTGATTTTTTAAAAGGTATTCATGCAAAACAATTAGTAAGAGCAAAAGAGTGGAACTGATACAAATGTCTAAAGTAGTGAAGTAATATGACTCTAATTGCCCCTAGCATAGAAACAGGAGTGGCAGGTCAAAATACCTGCGTGATGCATTTGTCTCACAGGAAGGCCAATGATCCCCCAGAATTTTATACAAGGGTTTTGCAACAGTTTGAAAATAGAGAAAAGTTGGGGAACAGGAGAGAATGACACAAAATAATTATTGTTGAGAGTGCTATAAATTATTATGCAGTCATTAAAAATGACCTTTATGGAGTTTTCCAAACTATTACCCTCTTGATGGTGGATTTTTGTTTTTAAATAGCTTTGGGGTGAACAGAATTTTCATGATCCCACAAATAATCTTTTCCCTTCCATTTACTAGTAGATGCTTATCCTCATTTTAAAATTAGTCTTCTTAATTTTCCTATTTGGTGTCAATATTCGCTCTTTCCAGTAAATTTGTTTTCTATTATAAATGAGTTTTATGGAAAGTTTACAACAATGTGGAAAATTACTTTAAATTGACAAATGAAAAAATGTAGGATTGCCTATCAAGTATGTCCTTAATCATATTTAAAATGGTTAGAAACCAGAATAGAAAAAGGATTTGGAGGTGGAGGAAATATACCAAAATATAAGTAGATGGATTAATATTGGATTAATATGTGGGGGGAGCTTCGAAGAGTTACCCTTTTCTCTCTGGGACGTGGTTCTGGACGGATTCTGTCAGAGTTTGTTTCCACATGGCGCCCTGCCCGCTTCCCTCTGCTCAGAGCCGATTTCATGCCTGATGGCAGCAATGAGTTCCTGGCACTTCTCTCTCATCTTACATTTCTCTTACTCTTTTTATCCTTAATAAATAGCATTGTTAATACGTGTTGTATTGTAACCTCAAATCCATCTGTGTAGAAATTGATGAGGTAGAAAATTTAAGGAAGTAGACACAGTCTATCAAGACACCTGGTCTTGCCCCAGTGGTTCTCAACCTTCCTAATGCTGCGACCCTTTAATACAGCTCCTCATGTTGTGGTGACCCCCAACCATAAAATTATTTTTGTTGCTACTTCATAACTGTAATTTTGCTACTGTTATGAATCGTAATGTAAATATCTGACATGCAGGATGTATTTTCAGGGGTCGCAACCCACAGGTTGAGAACTACTGCAACTGGTTTGGCTCAGTGGATAGAGTGTCAGCCTGCAG
>NW_006283136.1:1345939-1350955 GCF_000327345.1 Myotis davidii
AGTGGATGGAGCGTCGGCCTGCGGACTGAAGGGTCCCGGGTTCGATTCCGGTCAAGGTCATGTACCTTGGTTGCAGGAACATCCCCAGTAGGGGGTGTGCAGGAAGCAGCTAATCGATGTTTCTCTTTCATCAATGTTTCTAACTCTCTATCCCTCTCCCTTCCTCTCTGTAAAAAATCAATAAAATATATATTTTTTAAAAAGACACCTGGTCTTGTACAGCCACCAAGTTTCTCTCCATTCAGAGTTCTGGTCTCACCTCCTGGTGAAGTTCTGCTCTCATATCCTGGTGTAGTTCTAGTCTCACCTTGTGATAAAGTTTTGGTCTCACCTCCTGGTGTAGTTTTGGTCTTACCTCCTGGTCAAGTTCTGGTCTCACCTCCTGGTCAAGTTCTGGGTTCTTAGCTCCAGGTAAAGTTCTAGGTTCCTTACTTCCTGGTGTGATACCGGTTCTTACCTCCTGCTGCAGTTCTGGGTTCTAACGCCCTGAAAGAGTTTCTTTTCACCTTAGGGCTGTGGCCCATGACACCCTAACTCATCCCCTGTAAGAAGGTGGGTTCTATATCCACAAAACTGTATATCCCTACACTCAATCTGACCATTCAAAGCTTGACTATAATATATTTGGGGGCCTCCAAATGGCAGGAAGGGCATTGCAATGTGTGACAAATAGAGAGCAGCCCAGAGAAACACTAAAAAAATTATTTTCATTGCTACTTCATAACTGTAATGTTGCTACTGTTATGAATCGTAATGTAAAATATCTGATATGCAGGATGGTCTTAGGCGACCCCTGTGAAAGGGTCGTTCCACCGCCAAAGGGGTCACGACCCACAGGTTGAGAGCGACTGCCCTAACTTCTCCCCAGGCTCCCTCTCTGGGCTATCCCTGAGGCCCTCCCAAGAGACACAGACCACCATCCTCCCGTCCGTCCGCTCACCAGAGGCTTCCCAATTTCCCAGGAAAAACCCTGCCCTCCTGGGGCCAGGAGCTGCTGTCACGGGACTTTCAACTGCTCTGCCTGGATGGCAGCCGGGCCGACGTCACCGGATGGAGACACTGCCACCTGGCCCGGGTACCCGCTCACGCCGTGGTCGTCCGGGCCGACACAGACGGAGGCCTCATCTTCCGGCTGCTCAACGAAGGCCAGGTGAGTTCAAGGCATCCCTCTCAGCTTCCTGAGGGGCGCTGGACTTCTTGTTCCTCACCAGGATGGGAGCTCAAGGCTAGAGCCACCCTGAAGCTGAGCCGGCCGGAGCTGGGGGTGGCAGGCCCCAGAGGCCCTCCCCTGGGACACACCCCAGCTGGGGAACCAGGCCTCTGTGGTGTCCAACCTCAGGCCAGGTCAGTGTAGGCGGCACTGACTGTGCTAGCTAACTCTGAAAAGCAAAACCGGAACATTGGGGCCAACGAACAAAATGGCAAAGCCAACAGATGTCCAAGTACACCAGTAATTACATATGGTGACTAATGTTTTGCTAAACCACTGCTTACAAGAGCGACAAGTTTCTGACTGCTGGGCCCACCAGCTTTAGTTTTGCCCTGTTCATGCCACCACTGCCACACCCATTGCTGGTCCTTGGTACCATCCCTCAGCTGGGCCCTGAGTCTATGTCTAGTCAGCTGAGTGTGACAAGGCAGAACACACTGGGGAGCACAGAAGAAGGGGGCAGGTGGCACCTCACCCCGTCCTCAGTGTGAGCTCCTGCCTGAGGGCACAGGAAGGAGGAGGTGATGGCTGATCTGGGAGGAAGGGATGCACCCCTGCAGCACCTCACCAGCCCCCCTTGACACACAGCGTCTGTTCAGCCATGAGAACAGTAGTTTCCAGATGTTCAGCTCTGAGGCCTATGGCCAGAAGAACCTGCTCTTCAAAGACGCCACCTCTGAGCTGGTGCCCATCGCCACACAGACCTACGAGGCATGGCTGGGCCCTGAGTACCTGCGCGCCATGAAGGGTCTCCTCTGTGACTCCAACCGTAAGTCCAGCCGCCTCTTCCCCTCCGGCTCCAGCCCAGCCTGACTGCAAGAATGGCAGGGCTTCCTGGAGAGGTGGCCAGGGAGGACACCAACCCAGGGTGGGGGGTGGAGGTCGAAGGGAGGGGGGAATGTGTCGCTTCCACTGTCCTGCCTTTGGGGTTTGGGGAGGAAGTATCTCTAGGGTTGCGTGGGTGGTGGGCTCCCTGGAAGCCCCGCCTCTCAGGGGTGGGATCCAGGCCATCAGGGTCTGTCTTGGGAAAGGTGCCTTACCCCTCAGCACTGAAGTCATCAGATCCTGTTCTTCTCCCTCCTCCATGCCTCACTCCTCCCCCTCTCCACCATGGCCACGGCCCTGGCTCAGGCATTGTCTCGAGAGCCTGGGCTACTGCAGATGTCTACACATGGGCTTCCTGCCTCCAGCCCATCCCGTGCCTCCTCCACCTACAACCAGGGAAACGGTGTGCCACTGAGTTAGATCCTTGGCAGCATGGTCTGCCTCAAGCTTCCTCGCAGCCCCAAGAAAGAGGGCATTACCCTGATTCTGTATGTAGACACAGGATCAGACGGTGAAAAACCTTACCCCTTATTGCTAACGAGGAAAAGCCAGCATTTCCCTGGGGTCTGACTCCAAGCTCTTCTTGCTGAGGCACTAGCCCCCACGGCCCCAACCCCACAGGCCATGCTCAGGGCGGCCCCTGCGGCAGGCAAGTATGCAGTGACACGCACCCACACTCACACAGGGCTGCCCCGCTACCTGCACTGGTGTGTGCTGTCCACTCCTGAGATCCAGAAGTGTGGGGACATGGCTGTGGCCTTCAGCCGGCAGGCGCTCAGGCCGGAGATCCAGTGTGTGTCGGCCGAGTCCCCCCAGCACTGCATGGAACAGATCCAGGTGGGGGCCGTGACCAGAGGGGCAGAACGGGACCTGCGGTAGAGCGGTGGCAGTGCCTGGGATGGTCCTTACCTGCCCTCCCCCTGTCCCACAGAGCTGCCTGGGGAGGAGGAGGTCTCCTGTGACAACTCCACAGGGAAAGGGGAGAAGGAAGGACCCACAGGGACCTGCCACCCCACCCCAGGGAGCAGGCAGAGGGAGGCTGCTTCCCTTGGGGATCACAGGGACTCCTCACTGAGCGGTCGGTGGCCGGGAGTAGGAGTGTGAGACCGGCCCAGCTCGGCCCTCGCTGACCCTGCGGCCTTGGGCAAGCCCTTCTCCCTTCTGCATCTCAGTGTTGCCTTGTGCACAATGGGGGTGGGCTTGGGTCACTGTTTGTTCAACATTTTGACAGCAAACCACAGTCAGAAATACATTTTACATAGGTCACAGTCTAGTACACAAAACTCTTTCAGATATATAAGTTAAAAATTCTTTATATAGCGTGACATGAAAGAAACCAGTATTTCCCTTACTAAGTACACTGTATGCTCATAGTTCCTGTTCTATTACCTTCTAGGGGCTTTTGTTGTTGTTTTAACGCTTGTCATGGCCCATGACAGTGACGTGGTGACATCCACTGCGATGCCCGCCACCACAGCCAGCAGCACTGGTCCTGGTCTCAGAGGCCCATTCCGCCCTGTCCTGCTGCTCTGACTGGAGACAGAGGCGGGGGTTGGGTGGTGGCGCGAGGCCCTGCAGTCGGGGATGAATTCCCACCATGGCCACAGGTGTCCCCACAGCTCCTGGGTTCCTGGACTCCTCCCCTCCTGTTTTTTTTTTTAAACATGTAGTTTTTATTGATTTTAGAGAGGAAGGGAGAGGGGAAAAGATATAGAAACATCAATGATGAGAGAGAACCATTGATCAGCGGCCTCTGGTGCACCCCACTCTGGGGATCAAGCCTGCAACCCGGGCATGTGTCCTGACTGGGATTCCCTCCTATTTTTTCAGAGCAAGTAGGTGGGGCTGGATGGTGAGGAGCTCTTGTCAGGGTGTCTGCCTGCCTCGTGAGGAAGGGCTTCAGCCCTCAGCCCTGTAGCGCCCTTCACAGGCCCGCAGACTGTTTCCTTCTAATTCGTCCACTTGCACTCACATTCCACAAATACGTCTGACACCCGTGCTGTGTGCCCATCCTTAGCCAGGGGCTAGGGACACAGTGTCCCGCCCAGGCCTCTGAGGGCGGGCATTCCATGGGGAGAACCCATACCTCTCCTGGCAGCAGAATACCCTCAGAAAACATTTGCTGGAAGGATGAAAGGCACCCATGAACGGGAGTGCTGGTTAGGGTTGGTCGCAGGCCTCTGGTCCTCCAGGCACCGCCCCCCCTCTTGCCCACTCGTCTTCACAAGGAGAGGAAGGGGCTGGTGGGCAGGAGGGGGTCACAGGGGGACTTTTGTTTTTGTTTTTTTTTTAACATGTAGTTTTTATTGATTTTAGAGAGGAAAGGAGAGGGAGAAAGATATAGAAACATCAATGATGAGAGAGAACCATTGATCAGCGGCCTCTGGTGCACCCCACTCTGGGGATCAAGCCTGCAACCCGGGCATGTGTCCTGACTGGGAATCGAACCGTGACCTCTTGGTTCATAGGTCGATGCTCAACCACTGAGCAACACTGGCCAGACCCCTCCTATTTTTTCAGAGCAAGTAGGTGGGGCCTGATGGTGAGGAGCTCTTGTCAGGGTGTCTGCCTCGGCCCCAGCCTGTGCTCCCCTTCGTCACTGAGAGTCTGGCTGAGCCAGCGCGGCCTGGGAACGGTCAGCACTTCGGGCTTTGCAGCCCACACTCTTCTCCCGCGACATACGCTTCTTCGTTTTTTAACAAACCTTTAGAAATATCCAAGCCATTCTTAGCTTGTCACCCAGGCCATACAAAACAGGCGGTGAGTTTACCGACCTTGGACTAGAGGCCTCCTCGGCCCCGTCCAGCCTGAGCACGCGGCTCACAGAGGCGACCCCCCTCCCTGCCGGCTCATGGCACCTCCGCCCCTTGGAAGGGCCCGGGCTGAGGCCTTGGTGCTCCGTCCTCTTCAGCCACGACCTCTGGTCCCTTCCACCCCGTTGTGAAAAGTTTCTCCCAGGAGGCGAGGAAAATGCCACCTGG
>NW_006283136.1:1351031-1351827 GCF_000327345.1 Myotis davidii
AGAAAGAACTGCGCTGCTTCTCCATGAGGGGGGACAGGAGGGTCCCTTGGGAGGTGCTCTTGCACCCCCACCAGCCTGCAGGCCTGGGCACCCCTGGGTGCAGAGCGGCAGGAGGGCGGCGGGGGCGGGGGAAGGGCCCCGGGGATGTGCCCCCCTGCACTCGCCCAGCTGAGGCCCACTATGCTTAGCCCTAAACATAAAAAATTATAAACAAAATTATTCGCCAGAGTACTACTAGCAACAGCTTAAAACTCAAAGGACATCCCCGTGGGCGCCCTCGTGCGGAGGGGCTTCATCCAGCCCAGGGACTGCGACGTGCTCACAGGTGCCACCCTCCGCGGGAACGCAGAGCCTCCTTGGGGTGGGCTGGGGTTGGGGACCCGCTCCCCCAGGACCCACAAAAGGCAGCCGGAGAGGTTTCCTCTTCCTCCGTGACAGGGGAGGGTGGGAAATATTCTGGTGACTGTCGGGGTGCCTGGTGGTTCTGTGAAGGGTGCCATGGTGCCCCTCCCCACTTACCACCCAGAGTGGAACCGGCTCCAGGGGGCGTGGGGAGCGGGGTGTGCAGGGGGCCTGCCCTCACCACCAGCAGCCCTGGGGGGAGTTAGCAAGTGGCTTCCAAGAAAGAACTGCGCTGCTTCTCCATGAGGGGGGACAGGAGGGTCCCTTGGGAGGTGCTCTTGCACCCCCACCAGCCTGCAGGCCTGGGCACCCCTGGGTGCAGAGCGGCAGGAGGGCGGCGGGGGCGGGGGAAGGGCCCCGGGGATGTGCCCCCCTGCACTCGCCCAGCTGAGGC
>NW_006283136.1:1352145-1367057 GCF_000327345.1 Myotis davidii
TTCCTCTTCCTCCGTGACAGGGGAGGGTGGGAAATATTCTGGTGACTGTCGGGGTGCCTGGTGGTTCTGTGAAGGGTGCCATGGTGCCCCTCCCCACTTACCACCCAGAGTGGAACCGGCTCCAGGGGGCGTGGGGAGCGGGGTGTGCAGGGGGCCTGCCCTCACCACCAGCAGCCCTGGGGGGAGTTAGCAAGTGGCTTCCATCTGTGTAAGTGCTGAAAAAGACACCTTACCACGCACCCGCCACGTGCCATCTGTGGGCCCCCCACGTGTTAAATCGTGCACATTCGAGGAGGGCAGGAGGCAGCTGGCACGATCCTTGGGCTGATGCGCACACACCTCTGCCCTGGCTGGCACCGCTCTTGTTTCTCGTCACCTCCACAAGCACACAGAGGGTGCTGGGGTTGGCTGCCTCCGCTCCAGACATTGGGCAGGTGCTCTGACGGGCACCGACTAGCTGACGAGGTAGTGAGTTCCCCATCCCTGAGGGAGTTCCAGGGAAGACTGGGTGGCCACGCACCAGGTTTCCCGTGGGATTCCTGTATCTAGACAGCCTCTGCTTTCTCCCCACAGGGGCCTTGCTACTCTGAGCTGGGTGGCCAGATGGGTGGCTTGAGCCAAAAGGCCAGGCAGGGTGGGCAGACCTGTGGGGAGCCCTCCCCTCTCCCTCCTGGAGGCCTTTTCTGCACGGGCCCCTGAGCCCCGCCCTTCCCCTGCTCCCCAGCCGTGAGCGAGTTCTTCAGCGCCAGCTGCGTTCCCGTGAACAACCCCGGGCGCTACCCGTCTTCGCTGTGTGCGCTCTGCGTGGGGGACGAGCAGGGCCGCAACAAGTGTGTGGGCAACAGCCAGGAGAGGTACTTCGGCTACAGCGGCGCCTTCAGGTACTCTGGGGGACCTGGCAGGGGGCCTGGGGCCGGGCACAGGGCTGGCACCCTCCTGCTGACACCCGCTTTGGCCTCTTGCGTGGCAGGTGCCTGGCTGAGAGCGCGGGGGACGTCGCCTTTGTCAAGCACACGACTGTCTTTGACAACACAGATGGTACATGATGGGGGCTGGGAAAGCCCGTTTTGGGGGGCTGTTCCCCATCCCCAGCACAATCCAGGCACCAGGTGTTGCTGGGATTGGGGACCAAGCAGCAACAGGAGAGACGGAGTTGAGAAGTCTCTGGCCCTTGGGGATCCCGGGGCCCCAGAGCCTCGTGGTTAGAACAGACCTCTGGCCACACATCCGGGACACAGGGCACACGGCTGTCTTTACGGGTCCAGAGTCCAAATCCATGTTCCACCAAAATGGTAGATATTCAGTCTCACTCAGGGACCAGGAATCTCCCAGGGTGGAGCGACCGGGGTGTCTGTGTGGTGCCAAGGGGTGGGGTGGTGTGGGTGGGGTGGCAGGGGCCTCTCTCCAGGGGCATCAGTTCACAGCAGCTTCTGGTCTTTAGTCCCGAGCAGGTCAATGCCGGGTGCAGGGAAGCCAGGCTGCAGCCCCAGCCCGAGAGGCAGGGCCCACCCCCTTTAGGGTACACCCCGTTCAGGGCCCACCCCGCTCAGGGCCCACCCCGTTCAGGGCACATGGCAGCTTTTCCTCCAGAGTCACCTTTCTGGGTTTCTTCTGGGGAAAGGAGCTCAGGGCCTCTGTGCTCTAGGACTCCTGAGGCCACCGGGGTCCTGTCAGGGTGCAGGGCCCCTCACATGCACCACGCCCCTCCCCTTCCTGCGCTCCCTCCGGCAGGGAATCTTTTCATCTGAAAACTGGAGGCCGTTTCCCTCTAACACCCCTCGTTTGCACTGTCTGTAGACCCTGCTACACCCAGGCTTTGGACCCCACACACTCCCACTCTCTCCTGACACATCTCTGTGTGGAAACTCAGTGTAGAAAAAGCATGATGAGTCCTGAAGGGGAGGCGGAGGTGGGTGGAGGGAAAGCAAGACATGCAGGGAGAACAGCAGTTCATATTTCAGAACTCAGACCCGCCTGCCTGTGAAGGTCACCGCGGCTGCAGACCAGTTGCCCCAAAGAGCTGAGAAGGGCTCCCGGCCCTGTTGCCACAGCCCCTCACCCCTGCCAACCTCCACCAGGAGCCTGGGGCTCATCCCGGGAGGGCGGGTGGAATGTCCTGCAGGCTCCTGGGAGCCTTCCTGGTCCTGACCCCCCCGCCCCCGCCCCTGCCCTCTGGGGTCAGGGAGGCCTTCCCAGAACCACCTGCAGTGAACACCGCCTTCCAGGGCTGCTCATTTCCCTTTTCTGTTGTTTTTGTGTATTGTTTTGGTTGGTTGGTTGATCTTCACAGATGATATTTTTCCATTGATTTTAGATAGAGGGGAAAGAATTTCTCTCTCTCTCTCTCTCTCTCTCTCATTTGATCCTGGGGCTCATCCTGGGAGGAGGGGTGGAGTCACTACAGAAGTGATGACCCCCAAGGGCACTGTTTTTCTCTCTCTCATTTGAGAGAGACAGAGAGAGAGAGAAACATCGACGTCAGAGAGACACATCGGTTGCTTGCCTCCCTCACGCGCCCTCAACCGAGCATTGACCCTGCAACCCGGTACGTGCCCTTGATCAGGAACTGAACCTGCGGCCCTTCGTGTGCAGGCTGGGGCTCTAGCCCCTTAGCGACCCTGGCCAGGGCTCCTTTTTCCTTTCTCGTTTTTTGTCTCTGCTCATGGGCCCGCCCGATGTTCCTTCAGGAAGTGGGCGAGGGTGGGCGCCAAGTGAAGACACGCAGACACAGAAGTGATGACCCCCAAGGGCACTGTTTCTCGCAAGCCTTTGGGCCAACCTGCTTCAGAATCACGGGGGCTGCTTTAAAGCCTGGGGTCCTGGCCCCCCAGACGTACCAAACGAGGGAGACTCTCTGCAGGTGGGGCCCTTGGAACAGCCTCTCACGGGTCCACACAGGATGCTCTACCCCATCTGGTTTGAGAACGCCAGCTCTCAGGGGAGGAGGTCAACCTCCACCTTCAGACACGCATCCCACCCTCAGGCCTGCGCCCTGGGAGACCCGATGGGGTGCTTTGCCTGAGAGTGATCAGAGCCTCCGTTCTTCACCCCCAGAATGGGGGGGGGGGGCTGCCTGCCTCGTTACTCTCGTGAGGAGATAGAGCAGTGCTTGAGAAACGCCTGTCGCCGAGTAGGCACTCCCTATTCCCTGTCACCCGTGGCTCCTACCAACACTGCACCCAGCGGGCTCTCTCATCCTGGCAATAGGAGACCAATTAGAGAATGGGGGGTTCTGGGAGCAGGGCAGACACTGCCACCTCTCCCCAGCCAGGGATTTGGGGGTCCAGGAGGACAGCAGCCTCTCCCCTCCCTCCCCTCAGGCCACAATTCGGAGCCCTGGGCTGCTGAGCTCCGGTCGGAGGACTATGAGCTGCTGTGTCCCAATGGGGCCCGGGCTGAGGTATTTCAGTTCAAAGACTGCAACCTGGCACAGATGCCGGCCCACGCCGTCATGGTGCGGCCAGACACCAACGTCTTTGCCGTGTATGGACTGCTGGACAAGGCCCAGGTGAGCCAGGCGGGGCCCACGTCATTGTGGGGTGGCTGGGAGGGGAGCCGAGCCCCCGGCACTCCGCAGTCTGCATGGAGCAGACCTCAGGAGACACTGAGGCTGCGGGGGGCGGGGGTTCAGTGATTTTTCACTCAGCCTAGGACCTCCCTCCAACCACTCTCCCCTCTGTCTCCTGCATTATTAATTTGCCCTTCTCAGCTGGACCACTCTCACGCTGCTATTTCTACCATCTTTAAAAAGAAACAAAAAACCTCTCTTGGTCTCACATCCCTTTGTAGCCATAATCCCACTGCCCTTTACAGCAAAACTCCTTCAAAGAGTTGTCTCTGCTCTGGAGCCACCAGTCCTCCCCTTCTGGGCTCCCTTAAGGGCGGAGACGAGTCCACACCAGCCCCCACCCGGCCCGGAACCGCCCTGGTCGAGGGCACAGGGACCCAGGCATCTCCCTGACCTCTCCACAGCACTGGGCGCAGCTCCCTCGTCCTGGAGCCTCCCCCGCGCCCTGGCCCTGGCCCACACCTGCCTGCCTGGCTGCCCCTCCTGCCAGCCTCCGGTCCCTCCTCGCCTCCCAGGCCTGTGACTGCAGGAGTGCCCCAGGGTTCAATCCTAAACCTCCCCCTGCTGCGCCTGCACCCCTGTGGCCCTCACCCAGTCCGAGGCCGTTAACTTCCATCGATACACCGACGGCTCCTCAGTGTGCATCTTCCGTCCGCTGCCACCCACCCTTCCGCCTCAGACTGGCATCTAGCAACTGCCTACTTGACATTTCAACTGGTGCTTCCCACAAGTCCGAGGCTGGA
The DNA here is from genome assembly GCF_000327345.1 of Myotis davidii. NCBI lineage: Eukaryota > Metazoa > Chordata > Mammalia > Chiroptera > Vespertilionidae > Myotis > Myotis davidii. The sequence continues at coordinate 1,356,457 of NW_006283136.1, forward strand.
CGCCCTTCCCTCGTCTTCCCACCTGAGCCTCTCTGTTTCCTCGGGAGTCACCTTGGACTCCAGCCTTCCTGTCATGCTCTGCATCCAACCCATCAGCAAGTCCTGGTGGCTGCACTTTCAAAGCACATCTAGAATTTCACCCAGGCTGTCTGACAACAGGGTCCTAAACCACCCCTTCCCTCCCCCCCCAAACTCTCTGACATGCCCTGGGGGACGGACCCTGTTTGGATGTGCATTATTCTAGGGAGAAGGCTGAGCACTTTCATCAGATCCTCAAGAGCAGTGGTTCTCAACCTGTGGGTCGCGACCTCTTTGGAGGTCAAACGACCTTTTCACGGGGTCGCCTAAGACCATCAGAAAACACATATATCATTACATATTGTTTTGTGATTAATCACTATGCTTTAATTACGTTCAATTTGTAACAATGAAATTGGGGGTCACCACAACATGAGGAACTGTATTAAAGGGTCGCGGCGTTAGGAAGGTTGAGAACCACTGCTCAAGGGGCTCCTTGAGTCCCCCAGGAAAGACTGATAGCCACTCCACTCCTCCCTGTGGCAGCTTCCTCACACCTCACTCCACCCCTTCTGATGCCGGTGGCGGGGAAGCTGCCAGCCTGAGATTCCAGGCCTAGGCCTGGTGCCCTGCTAGCCCTGCTCCCTGGCTTGCTTCCCGGGGGGCAGTGACAGCAGCGGCCACTGGCTGGCCCGTTTTGGGCCCAGATAAAAAGCTGGCCTGCGTGTGGCACTTCCAGGGCCTGTTTGGAGATGACCACAATAAGAATGGGTTCAAAATGTTCGACTCCTCCGACTATCATGGCCAAGATCTGCTTTTCAAGGACGCCACCATCCGGGCGGAGCCCGTGGGGCAGAGAACCACCTACCTCGAGTGGCTGGGCCCCGACTACGTGGCGGCTCTGGAAGGGATGCTGGCGCAGCAGTGCTCGCGTGCAGGTAGGGCCGGGGCTGCGGGGCAGCTGGGAAAGCCCTGGACGGGCAGGTGCACAGCCCACAGAGGAAGAGCAGGCGTCCTGCCATGTTGCCCTGCATCTTCCCGAGCCTGTCACCTGAACCTTAAGTGAACTCAAGGGCGCGCTAGGTCGCTACAGATGATCAAGGTGAAGTGTGTGTGGGGGGTGCGGAGGAGGGATCTGAACAGGCGGCTGCAGAGAGTTGCAGCAGAAACGGGCTGTGTCGCCCAGACAGACCTGGATAATGAATAGAAAGGCTAAAAATAACCTTCAGAAAGGATGAGGCAACTACATAAATATACAGGCGCTATCATTTTGAAAGGAATGAATATGTAAAAAAAAAAAAATGGGAAAAATTGTAGCAGCATAGAAAGAGGCGGCCGGTGAGCTGAGTGCGAGGAAATGTGCGCCATCAAGTCCAGCCGAGGTGCCGGGGGCCTAACGCCTGCGCTTCATCCCCAGGCCTCACTGCCTACCCTGGGCGAGCCTCCCTTCCCTTGGAATGGAAACCGACCCAGAAACCTCTATAAATAAGGCTGTTCTCAGTAAACCCAGCGAACACAGCGAGAAACGTGTGATGGGAGCGGAAATGTGAGACACCACGGAGCTCCTCAGAGCTGGGATCCGACACTGAAGTGCCTGTGTGGCTTCCAAGTGGGAAGAGATGGATGTGCAAGAAAAGCCCCCTCCACCTCGCGCTGGACGTGGGCAGGTCTCTCCTGCTGGAACCCAGCCTCTGCCTTCCCCGCACCACCTGTCCCTCTGCACCTGAGGCAGCTGGCCCGCCTCCAGGCCCACCCGCCACTGGCACTGCCGCCCCCAAACCTGCAGCTCCCACCACGGGGGGCCGCACAGGCTTGGGCTTGGAAAAGGCCAGTTACCAAGGAAACAGGCTGAGCCGGACTTCCCACACGGCCCCTCTGCTGGAGCCACCCGGGGGGCTGTGAGATGACAGGGCCTGCTGGGCCCCCCTGCTGGCTCCCACTTCCCCTCTGGAGAAGGACCCTGCCCTCCATCAGCCCCCCGCTCCCCCCATCTGTCCTCAAGACTCGGTCCCAGCCTCCCTCCCGAGGACTCTGTCTGTCCACCACGGCGTCCACCAGATGAGCTGCAGCCAGGCCCTCCACGGGGCCAACACCTCTGGAACCGCAGCCCCCCGTTCTCGTCTTGTGTGGCTCGGTGTGGCCCAGACCACCGGCCCCCCAACTGCTGGGCTGGCGAGGCCAGGGCGGCCGGGGCTGGGCCACTGGGACGGCACCCTCCAGGGCTCCTCAGGCCAAGGAAATGCTCCTTAGTAAGTTTTTTTTAAGAGGCCTGGGGCCCGAGGCAGGGTCAGGGCCTAAAATTCTGCCTGAACATCTGTCTGCTGTAAGGAGGGAGGCTCAGAGCCAGACAACGCTGTTGCCCTGCCATTCGGTGAATTCGGCTGCACCAGGCTCTGCCCTGGGGGGAAGCCCAGTCAGCAGGAGTCCCTCCTCCTGCGTTTCCTCCTCTTTGGCTCCATCTCAGACCACCCCCTTCTCCACCAGCCGTGTGACACCCCCCCCTACCCCTCACCCCCGCGGCCATGCCTGCCCCACCGGGCAGCAGCAGTGGGGTCCAGAGCGAAGGGCTGAGCCTCAGGGCCTGGAGCAGGGGCAGCGGACCTCGGACCTCGGGGGCCTCTGAGGCCTGGGAGTGGGAGGTGCCGTTCTCGTTGTCAGAAGAGCCAGGGCCCTGGGTGACCTGAAGCCGCTCTCCCAGAGGAGGGGCCCCTCTTCCTGTCCCTGTGAGTCGGCGGACGCGCCTGGAGAGGGTCCTCTCTCTGCCCCATTAGTGCCACAGCTGTCTGAGGAGCAGACCCTTCCAGCTCTGCGAGCGCTCATCCTGAATGTTGCTCCCTGAGCAACTAGAGAGAGAGAAGACACAGGAGCAGGCCCCTCGCCGGCAGACCGGGAGCCGCGAGGGCCGGGAGCTACTTCCAGCTCGGTCTGCGGGGTCTCAGAGACACTGATGACAAGCAGGGCCCCCAGTGCTGCACCCCCGCCTGTGGGCGTGGGGTCCCTGCCATCCCTCAGCCGCAAACAGGCCCCTGGCAGCATCCTGGCCATCGCCACACCGTCCTGAGGGTCCTGGCCACCATGCTGGGCAAGGCGCGCCCCCACCACCATGAGGGGCCAGGGGGAGCCCTGCTGCTCTCAAGCTCTGGAGCCTCTCCACTGGGGCAGCAAAGGATTCTTCTCTGACTGATGATGTTTGATTTTTTAAAGGGAGATCCGTGCAGTGAGAGATGTACTTCAGTATGGCTGCCCTGGGTTAGAAAGCCGCCAGCGCGTCGCTCCTACGCGGTGAGCGCCCGAGGGGTGGCCTGAGTGAGTGCGGTGTGGACTGTGAGGCGACGGCAGTGGCCCCACTGTGTTAGTGCCAGAGGAGAGGGTGTGTTTTTAATAAAGCCAAACGTGGGTTCTGATAGAACGTCCTGCTGCTGATTGGTTTGTCTTCTGAGATGGTGGGAGGCCGACCTGCCCCAGGCCACACCCCTGCCCAGATCCAGGCCACACCCCTGCCCAGGTGGCAGTTTCCCCTCAGAGCCCTGTTCCCTGAGAACCGGAATCAGGGTCCAGCCTGGCCTCCAGCCCGTGAGGCCCCCGCTGCCCTCTCTCCTGTGGGCTGGTCCTCAGGCCTCACAGGGCCTCCGTCATCCTGGTGCAGCCCAGCTGCCTCCGCCCCTCAGCCTCTTGGGGTGAACAGAAGAAGATGCACACGTCCCTGCCCCTCCCCTGTGCCCCCACAATCTGCCGCCCACACCTTCCCCTTGGCAAGTTAGCTGCTAACTCACTGGAGGGAGGAAGGGGGTCAGATCTCCGGCAGTCCTCACAGTGGGAGCTCGCGGGCTTGTCCTGGAGTGTGATGGCCAGGCTGGTCTTGGCCAGCGCCCTGCTCTTGCTTGGGGAATGGAGGTTCTCTATGCTCCCCTCCTCCACATCTCCTGCCCTTCACTCTGTCCCCCGGCCACCCATCCTCCCCGGCCGCAGCCATCTCCCAGAGCTGGGGTCACTCCCCTGCACACAGCCATTCCTGGGGGGTTGGCCCAGTCATCCTGGGGCTGGAGACCCGGCAGCAGACGCTGGCGATGGTGTCCCATCCTAAATGCTCAGGGTCAGCCCATCCCTCAGCCCTCCCGGTGCTGCCCTGGCCCCCTTGCGCTTTGGGAGAGTTAACATCCGAGCCCCATCTCCTCGTCTGAAAAGTAAGCAGAACAATAACACCCACTTGCCGAAGTTGTAAAGACCGGATTCTACCGCACATAAAACTCGGCACCGTGCTGACTCCGGGAGCTTGTTTTTGGGGCTTAAGTTTCAAATTTCTGAGCAAAATCATCTGGTTGGCCCATTATGGGCCAGGTGACTCCTATAGGACCAATCAGCTCATGCCGGGGCACAGTGAAAAAGGAAATGAAAGCGCTGTGAGCCAGGCAGCCACCCCAACTGGTGGCTACCAGGCCTGTTCCAGGTGACATTTGGCGTTCATTGAGCAAATACTTATTGATACCTACTGCTAGTACCCCCAAACCTGGACAAGAGGGACCCTGGGCCTGGGTTTTGTGCGTTAGAGCAGTGCTTTCCTAACTTGGGTGTGCACACAAATCCCAAACCTCGCTAGGATGCTGATTGTGGCTGATCTGGAGCGTGGCTGAGAGTAGCAGCTCTACACAGCTCCCAGGTGATGCCCACACTGGGAGGAGCAGCCCTCAGGGGCGTCTGCTGAGGTCCTTCTCTGACCGCACCCCTCCGGACGCAGGAGAGGTCACAGGAAAAGGGACGCATTTATCCAGAGCCCACACCCCATCTTTTTTAAAAAAATGTTTTTACTGATTTCAGCGAGGCAGGGAGAGGGAGAGAGAAAGAGAGAAATATCAATGATGAGAGATCCCACACTGGAGATCGAGCTGCAACCCGGGCATGTGCCCTGACTGGGAATCGAACCATGACCTCCTGGTTCATAGGTTGATGCTCAACCACTGAGCCACACCAGTCGGGCCACACCCCTTCTTGTACACCAGGCTCCTGAGCAGCCCTGAGCCAGCCTCCAGGTCTGGCCAGGCCTCTCCCTTCTCCAGGTCCTGCCTCCCAACGGTGGTCACAGGTGGCTCTTTGCAGGAGATGAACAGGCCGAGGTGTCCACTTGCCACGCACAGGCCCCTCCAAGTCTGGGATGGAGCCTGGACGGGAAGAGGAGGGGTGGGCTATAGGGTGGGAGCCTATTCTCTCTGCACCTTATTCCAGCCTGCCAAGTCTTTATAAAGGTTCATTTGTTAAAGGGGAAGACAAAAAACTTTTTATTTAAGTTTGTTATTTGGTTTGTAACTTTTAAATTTGTAGCCACATGGTAGGTAGGCCTCCGTGGGGACTCTTGCCCTGGGCCCCACCAGTGCTTGGGGTGGGCTGGCCTGCTGTGTGCACAGCTGCCCAGCTCTGCAATCCTGTCCTCAGGGCCCTGAAGACACAGTAAGCTTGAGGCCCACTGCCCCTGACCTTGGTCTCATCTGGAGAGGCCTCTGTGCTGGTGGAAGAAGGGCAGTGAGAAGGGGAGTGACAACCGTGAGGACAGGCAGGTTGGCCGACACAGCACATGGCAGACAGGGCTTCACCCACCTCAGAGTCCTCCCCAGGGCTTTCTGCACATGAGGATGGTTCCTTAGACCCACATTCTTTTAAAAGATTCTCCCAATAGGTATAAATAGTACCTTTTTTTTTTTTTTTTAAGATGTTTCAATTTGGAAAAAAATTGGGTCTCTCACTTAGGATTCAGGAAACTTGAATTCTAGTTCCACTTTTGCTATTCAATTTAGGCAAATACTTTCTACTGTCTCAGCCTCAGTGCCCAAATCTATAAAATTATATCAGTTTCTAGCTCTAAACAGTTATTCTTAGACTCCAAATCTCAGTCTTCACAGTGTTATCACCTGGTCGGCTTGTGGGCTCCTTTTTAGAGTGCTGCCCTTCCCAGCTGCCTTTGGGGTGCCACCCACAGCCCAGACGCTGTTTCAGAGCCTTGGAGCCCTTCCACAACAGTGGTCAGCCAGCAAGCGGGCATCAGAATCCCCTGGAGGGCTGGAAACAGAGGGCTGGGCTCCACCCCAGAGTCTCAGGGGCCGGGCTGGGCCCAAGAATGTGCATTTCTGACCAAGCCTCAGGTGATGCTGATGCTACTGGTCAGGCTGTCTCACTTTGAAGACCGCCGTAAAAGAAAGAGTGAGCTAGCCCTGGCCGGTTTGGCTCAGTGGATAGAGCGTCGGCCTACGGCCTGAAGCGTCCTGGGTTTGATTCCAGTCAAGGGCACATGCCCGGGTTGCAAGCTCGATCCAGTGTGGGGCGTGCAGGAGGCAGCCGATCAATGATTCTCTCTCATCATTGATGTTTCAATCTCTCTCTCTCTCTCCCTTCCTCTCCGAAATCAATAAAAAACATAGATTTTAAAAAAAGAAGCAAAGTGTGAGCTCCACAATAGCAGGACAGATCCTGCCCCAGCGAGGTGGACGGTTTGGGTGGGAAGGGTGAGTGGTCCTCAGGGAGGAAGCTGGGCCGAGCCTGGAGGAAGGGAGAGAGGCCTGTGACCATGGCCACCATGCTGCCCATGGGGAGGATGGGGTGTGCAGGACAATACCTAAGCCCCCAGCCCCGGTTCCCGGAAGGTGCTGAGGTTCTAGGGCAGCTTTCAGACTTCACTCCCCTGCTGCTCCCACTGGTCCTGCACCCCTGCACCCACCCTGCATTCAGGGTGGGCTTTCAGGTAGAGGGGAGGACTCAAGGATTAGCATGCGGAAGGTGTGTGGCCAGAATCCCCTCTTCCTCTTCCTAGCTTCTGATATCCGCAGAAACCCCCAACTCGGCAGAATTCCACTCTATATTCTCTACTGTGGCCAACTTTGGATGAAGAGCAGGGCCTGACTTACCAAGTAGGACATTCTTAGCCAAAAATTCCAGTCCAGTCAACTTCATGGCATCCAATACCCTTCTCCCCCTTTTCCTTTCTAGCAGACCCCAATGTGGTGTGGGATCGCAATGAACCCAGCTGAAAATATGGGTGACCAGGCAACCCAGTTCTGGCCGATGAAATACATGGGGAAGTTAGAGGGCATGGGTGTCAGCAAGGCATTTTAAAAGGACAAACTGCGCTCACATAGCTCTTTCCCCTTCTCCTGCCCAGAAAGCAGACACAATAGCTGGGAAAGGGAGCATCTTGCTATGTGAGGCAACGGCACAGGAAAGGGCAGGGTGGGCAGAGCTGAGCATTGGGGTGCAGCGGCCTCTCCCCCACCAACTGGGAGCCTTGTCTTCTTCAGTTTCACATGCTCAGCCCCTACCTCAGACCTGGCTTCCTGAATAGAAGAATTAATACAGCACGCGTCAGTGGAGCATCAAGCGCAGGCTCCCATGCTGGCAGGGATGCCCTCTGGCCCACTGGCAGCCTTAGCCAAGGTTGCTTCAGTCTCCGCTGGCCCGTGGGCCTCCCGAGGTCAGAGCCAAGCTCCTCGCAGTCACAAGCCCCACCGGACGGGGGCAGGACCGATTCTGTGCCTTGGTGGTGTCTTCAGACTCGGAAATGTCACAGCTCGGGGGCAAGGGCTGGTTCCTGTCCCTTACCCAGCACTGCCCAAGGAGGAAAAGCTGCCTCCCTGAGTGTGTGTCTGCTGACCTGCTGCGAGGGTGCCTGGGCCGGGGCCTCTGAGCCCCAGGGAGGAATCTGGGACTCGAGTGAGGCAGCCGAGCAAGGCCACGGGCTTGGGGGCTCTGCTTTAAGATCAGCCTGCCCAAATGTGCCCTAAGACGGCAGGTGGACCAATGGCCAGAATGTTCACTCTGGAGTTTCTATGGCAGTGAAATACGGGAAACAATCCACACGCCCAGCAGTAGTGGCTTTGATAAATGAAAGCTGGGGCAGACTGTCATGGGCAGTGAAATGCAGTGGGTAGTCTGCAGCCATTAAGAGCTATATTTACTGATATGGAAAGATTTCCATGACATATTGTTGAGTAAAAAGAACAGATTATGAGACAGTGTATGATCCCATTATCATAAAATCGCACACGCACACGCACTCAGAGCTGTCTGGAAATCTGTTCACCAAACTGTTAGCAGTAACTCTCTCCAGTTGGTGGAATTTAAGGGCAATTTTTACTTTGTTCTTTAAATTCCATATTCTGAATTTTAAAGTATTCTAAATTATTCATCATTTCCACTTTGAAATGAATTAATAAACAATCAAACAAAAAATAAAACCTTCCACTCTTCTGACACAGCCACAATGTCTCACGTCCCCTTGTATCTTGTCAAGAAGTTCTGAGTGGGCCCCAACCGGGAGGAAGAGGGGGGCTGCAGAGCAGGCCTGGAGCGACTCCGGCCCGGATGTGGGTGTGGCTCTGCCCCGAGTTGTGCGACCTTCAAGAAGCCACTCAGCCCTTCAAAGCTTCCATTTCTTCCCTGAGTGTCTGCTCATGGGCTGGCTGAGGCGTGAATGACAGGTGAGTCAGGTGCCCACACCGTCATCTTGAGGGGATAGAGGGAGGCCCCTGCTTGCCCAGGGGGCTCTGTCGTCTCCAACTTCTGCAACAGCCTGTGATCCTGAGCCACAGCTCCCTGTCAGGGTGCGGGGAGACCTGGGAGGAAGGGAGGGAAGCCTATGAGGCCAAGGTTATCCTGAGGAAAGTGGACGAAAACCCAAGCTCAGCTGGGTCAGCTACAGGAGCCCAGCTGTTACCGAACGAAGGTTCCCTGCCCACTGCACACTAGAGTTGATACTATGGCACCGGCTTTTGAGAAAAGAAAGGAGCTTTATTTGCAAGTTGACTGGCAAGGAGACAGGACACAAGGCTCAAAACTGCCCGGCCAGTGTGGCTCAGTGATTGAGTGTCAACCTATGAACTAGGAGGTCATGATTCGATGCCGGGGTTGTGGGCTAGGGGATGTGCAAGAAGTAGTTGATCAATAAAACCCCCTCCCCCCACCACCATTCCCCTTTTTTGCACTGTCTTGGCTCCAGGGCACTCCCATCCCACCTAAACCCCCATCACTAGTTCACGATGCTGGAGCTGGAAGGGTCTCAGCGAATCAGCTTGTCCAATTGGTTGGCTCCGCCCCCTCATCTTTCAGGAAACCAAGGCCTAAAAGGCAGGACTTTCTACTGATGGCGACTTAGCTCCCTGTTCAAACTAGCGCAGTAAGCACACGACGTAATGTACAGTGACCAGCTCACACCGGTGAGATCCCTTCCACCAGTATCCCGACCCAGTTCACTCCCTGGGAAATGTTAACAATTACACCACAGCCTCGTGCCTGAGGTCCTCGTTGCCAGCTGGCCCCCGATGAACTGGTGCCAAAATTCCAGTTTAGAGCCGATCACTAGGATTCTCCTGGCTCCACTGGCACAGGTTAGGTTCCCTGGAAAGCACGCCCTGTGACAGAGATCTGTGTGCAGGTTTATTGGGACGTGAACTCAGACACCCCTGCGAGGGGATGAGGACTCCTGGGGTGGGCAGAGAGGGAGCTGGATGCAGTGCTATAGCCAGGGAGGCTCGGGATGATCCCACGGGAACTCTGCTGTCCCTCCAGGGTTATCCTGACTTGAGACACGAGGGCCTGGTACCCCTACCTCCACCCACCAACAGATGCAGGTCAAGGGCAGGCTTACCTTGAGCAAGATAGCTCTCTTCAGCGGAAGGCAAGGCCCAGAGAGAAACCCAGCATGAACCCATCAACTGCCAACACTCCCAGGAACAGAGGAGTGGGAGCCTCAGTCCTGATGGGGATCTGGGCAGGGACCACAGCGTCCCCCACAAAGAGAGGCAGCCACTTGCCCGAGATCACACAACTGGTACATGACAGCTCTGAATTCAAATCCAATGACCAAGGCCCACATCTGGATCCCAATAATCATATGCATGTCTAGTGATTAAAGGGTGTGCTCAGTAATGCCCTGGGCATTGTGCTAGACACTAACTGCAAAATATGTCATTTACCTCAGAAGAAGGTATGAGTATCGTAGCCACATTTGACTGATGAGGAGCCTGCGGCTTGGAGGTGATAAGTAACTTGTCCCGTGGTCGGCAAACCGCGGCTCTTGAGCCACATGCGGCTCTTTGGCCCCTTGAGTGTGGCTCTTCCACAAAATACCATGTGCAGGCGCACACGTACAGTGCGATTGAAACTTCGTGGCCCATGTGCAGAAGTAGGTATTTTGTGGAAGAGCCACACTCAAGGGGCCAAAGAGCCGCATGTGGGTCGTGAAAAAAAAGAAGCAGTTGATCAATGATTCTCTCTCATCATTGATGTTTCTCTCTCTCCCTTCCTCTCTGAAATAAGTAAAAATATATATCTTTTTTTAGTCTGTCTTCCTGATCCAGGATTCGGGGCAGGGTTTTAAGGGGTAGCAGTGAAGGGTTCACAAGTGTTACTCACTAGTGGTGTATGCAAGGTTTAAACTTTGGTTGCAGGTTTTAAGCAGAATAGGACCAGTTTGAGCTGGTCCACGGTTACACTAGCATCAGAGCCCAGCAGCCCAGGGGAGGGCTGGGGGAGGAGGTGGGGGGGGGCATAACAGGGCACTGAGCCAAGGATCAAAGCTCTGCTTCAGGGAAGGTGGGGACATG
>NW_006283136.1:1367894-1377892 GCF_000327345.1 Myotis davidii
ACTATACCTAAAGTTTTAAGTCTTAGTTAAACTATAGGTACATTGAATAAAACTTGATATCATACTTAATAACGGTATTATTTATTGCCAAAAACCAACTTCTGCACATGGGCCATGAAGTTTCAATCGCGCTGTATGTGCACGCCGGCACATGGTATTTTGTAGAAGAGCCACACTCAAGGGGCCAAAGAGCCGCATGTGGCTCAAGAGCCGCGGTTTGCCGAGCCACAGTTTGCCAACCACTGAACTTGTCCAAGGTCACTGAACTAATGAGCCAGGATTTTAGCCAGGCAGTTGAATCCTAGAGCCACTATGTGATAAGGCCACACTGACAAATTAGAACCTTGCCCAGTAGCTTGTAGATAACATGTATTTTTCACAGTTTTTTGGAGTAAGAAGAAAGCGTGGTGAGCCCTGACCTCCGCAGGCTGCCCACTGGTCTGCCGGAGGCCGAGCCTGCCTGGGTGTGCGCTGCCTGCAGGCTCCCTGCTCTAAGCCCTCAGAGCCCCCGTGCTCTGGGAGAGCAGCCTGGCTGGGGAAGTCCCATGCCTCACCCCTGCTCACGGCCAAGTATGCTTGGAGCAGCTGATGCTGGCATTGGCCCCATCCTGCCCCACCCCACCCCCTGCAGAGCCCTGGCTGGGACTCCGGGAGCCTTAGTTTACAGGGCTGTAAACAAGGGGTCATCCTCATGATCACCATCACATTGCTCCACCAGGCCTCTTTGAGGACTGCTGTGAAAATGATTACAATACATATTGCAAAACCTGTGCCGCATGTGTTCTGCAGTGTCACCAGCCCCAACAGAAGTTGACCTTTGACAGCCAGCTACCCCACATTCCTCACAAGTAGTGTGTTTCCTCCCCGGGCTGGTACTCTCTCCACCTGTGACAGGCTGTGCCTGGAACCTGGTCCTCATGCCCCAAAGCCTGGCAGCTGCATGGGGAGGGCTGACACGGAGGAACAGACCAGAGGTCCCTGGCCAGGCTGTCACTGGACCCCTGTGTCCCACTTGATGAGGGGCCTCTATTTGGGAAGGTCTGCCTTTCCTGCCAGGACTCTTGGGGCAGACTGAGCCTGCCCTCATCCACTGCATTCCCAAGGCCAACCTCCACCTGAAACACAGCTGGGACCCAATAAGGCAGTGGTTCTCAACCTGTGGGTCGCGACCCCTTTGGCGGTCACAGGGGTCGCCTAAGACCATCTTGCATATCAGATATTTACAATTCATAACAGTAGCAACATTACAGTTATGAAGTAGCAACGAACATAATTTTATGGTTGAGTCACAACATAAGGAACTGTATTTAAAGGGCCAGAAGGTTGAGAACCACTGCAATAAGGCGTTTGCTGAATGGATGAATGAATGAATGAATGAATGAGAGAGAAATAAGATGTTAGCTTTGCATTCTGGAAGTTGGACGCTCCCAGGGGAGTTCTAAGAGCGCTGAGTGGCCAGGTCCTTCCTGGCAAGTTTTAGACTGGAGCTAATTTTTTAAAAAGCTTCCTGTTGGCACCAGCTGGCCAGTGTCTATCCCTAGTGCCAAGGCTGGTCCCTTCCCCAGAGTGAATGTGTTCATTTTCTGGGGCTGCCAGAACCAAGTACCACAACCTGGGGGGTTTAAACACCAGAAATTTATTGTCTCGGTTCTGGAGGCCAGAGGTCCAAAATCAAGGTATCAGCAGAGTTGGCTCCTGGCTTGTAGGCGACCCCCATCTCTGCCTGTATCTTCAGATGGCACGCTCCAAGTAGGCATGTGTCTCTGCCCAAGGTTCCGTTTTCTATAAGGACACCAGGCAGTTGGGTGAAGGCCCACCCTAATGACTTAATCCCAACTCACTGCACCTGCCACAACCCTGTCTCCAGACAAGGTCACAGTGTGAGGTGCTGGGGGTTAGGGCTTCAGCCTATGAGTCTGGGGGACACGATCAACCATAACAGTTTGCTCTTGTTCTGTTGGTCAGGGCTGGGCACAGAATGCCTCACAGTTCCTCTGTCCCCCTCCCCCCACCACCACCACCAACGCTGATGATGTTTGGGTGAGAGACCAACCCTGAGAGAAGATCAGACCATCTGGACAGCAGCTCCTAGATGTGCTTCAACCTCCCACTTACCTTCCCCCTGCAAAGAGCAAAGGAGCAAGTACAGCCAGTTCTGACCTGCGTACAGACTGCCCCAGAGGAGCTCTCTCTGGTTCCGTGGCTTTGGCACATCCGGGAGGGAGAGCAGCTGGCTGCCCAGTGCTGCCCTCTGCACCCCAGACGTGGTGCCCCTGGGCGTGCTCAAGCCCCGGCCCCAATTCCCTCACCCTCCGGTTCTCTCCTCCACCTCCTTCTCTCCCTCTCAGCTCCAGCCGTCCCAGAGCATCAGCTACTGGTTGTTGGAAACTGTCATGAGCTGGAAAGGAAACAAATGGGCAGTGGCATTTCCCGGATGCTGCCTTTTATGCTATCCACGACCCACAGTCATTGTTACCTCATCTCTCCCAACACGTCCATAGGGGCCTGTTCGCACACCCCCCATTCTACTGGACAGGTAGGTGAGGCGGTGAGAACCACGGGGCTGCTGGGGTGGGAACACAGGCACAGCTGGGATGTGGACACGGTGGTGGCAAGTCTGTCCCAGGCCCCACTCAGAAGTTGCCACATGGCTGGCTGGGCTGCCTGCCCACAGCTTCCAGGGCACGGAACCAAAGTCCAGGAGCAATTGCCCTTATCTCCTGGGCTCCACATCTCCATTACCCTCTCAGGGCCGGTCAGGTGGGCCTGACTGCTGAGGAGGCCTGGGTCAGCCTTTGTGGAGCTCAGGCTCACAGCTGATAACAGAAGTGCTGGCCCTGCCGATGTTAGAGACTGCCCGGGGACTGAGCCTACCTCTGAGAGGCCAGTGTTAGAGACGGCCGGGGAACTGAGCCTACCTCTGAGAGGCCAGTGTTAGAGACGGCCGGAGAACTGAGCCCATCTCTGAGAGGAAGTCCTCAGCAAGGCTTTTTCAGCCCGCTGGCTGCCCAGAGGCGCCCCTACCAGGGCATGAAGAACCTTCCTCCTCTTGCAGGGGCACCAAGAGCAGAGAGGGGTTTCTGCCTGCACATCTGCTCTGCCACCAGTCCCCCTGAGGGGGTCTCTGCCCCACAGCAGAGAGAGGATATGGTCAGGGAGGAGGGACATGCAGGCTGACAAGGGCCACCTGCCCCACCTACAGTGGCCAGCGGGATGGCTTAATTAACTTATTTCTTTCTGTAGGAGACACCAATCCCGGGGGCGTGCGTGTGCATGTACCCAGTGTGCATGATGAGGTGTGTACACGAGTGTAAGCGTGCACGGCTGTTTCCAGGCCTTTCCTCCTGCAAAAGGACAGAGGAGCTGGCTCCTGCTCGGCGGAGGATGACAGATGTCCTCACCCAAAGGTGTCTCAGGGCTCTGAACATTTTTGTTGTTGGTATTAATCCTCACCCAGAGATATTTTTCCCATTGATTTTTAGAGAAAGTGGAAAGGAGAAAGGGAAGGGGAGAGAGAGAGAGAAACATCCATATGAGAGAGACACATCTATTGGTTGCCTCCCACATGCATGCCAGTGGGAGAGGGAGGCGGGAGGGAATGGAACCTGCAACTCAGGTACGTGCTCTTGACCTGGAATTGAACCCACAACCCTTCGGTGTTCCAGCCGATGCTCTAACCTCTGCACACACCAGCCAGTGCAGGACTCCAAACTTCTGAAGGCTCTGTTCTTCTTTCCTCATTTCCATTTCCATCAGAGGCCAAAGAACTTTTTATTTTTAAAAAATATATATTTTATTGATTTTTTTTACAGAGAGGAAGGGAGAGGGATAGAGTTAGAAACATCGATGAGAGAGAAACATCGATCAGCTGCCTCCTGCACACCCCCTATTGGGGATGTGCCCGCAACCAAGGTACATGCCCTTGACCGGAATCGAACCTGGGACCTTTCAGTCCGCAGGCCGACGCTCTATCCACTGAGCCAAACCGGTCAGGGCCCAAAGAACTTTTTAAAGCCAGGCCTCTTTCCTCCTACCCCAACCTTGGGTTTCTTTTGAGACTGAGAAGGACCCCCCAGGGGTGGGGTAGAGGTTGCATTGAAATGCTTCTGCTTTGCATAGTCTCCTCTTAGGCAGCTTTATTTCTTTTTCTTTTGGTAAAATACACATAACATAAAAATTTACCATTTTAACCTTTTTTTTAAAAATGTACTTTTATTGATTTCAGAGAGGAAGAGAGAGAGAGATAGAAACAACAATGATGAGAGAGAATCATTGATCGGCTGCCTACAGCATGACCCCTACTGGGGATCGAGCCTGCAATCCAGGCATGTGCCCTAATGGGAATCGAACTCTGACCTCCTGGTTCATAGTTTGACACTCAACCACTGAGCCCTGCACATCCCACACTGGGAATCGAGCCCACAACCGAGGCATGTGCCCTGACCGGGAATTGAACTGTGACCTCCTGGTTCACAGGACACTCAACCACTGAGCCACGCCGGCTGCGCCATTTTAACTATGTTTAAGGGGAATGTCCTGTGGCAATAAGTACACCACCACCATCCACCTCCAGAACTTCCCCAACTGAAGTCTTTCTTCGTTAAACACTAGCTCTCCCTTCCCCCTGCCCCCAGCTGCTGGCAACCACCATTCTACTTTTAGAGCAGCGATTCTCAACCTGTGGGTCGCGACCCCTTTGGCGGTCAAACAACCCTTTCATAGGGGTCGCCTAAGACCATCCTGCATATCAGATATTTACATTACGATTCATCACAGTAGCAACATTACAGTTATGAAGTAGCAACGAAAATAATTTTATGGTTGGGTCACAACATGAGGAACTGTATTTAAAGGGCCAGAAGGTTGAGAACCACTGTTTTAGAGAATGGCAATTGATTTCAGAGAGGAAGGGAGAGGGAGAGATAGACATACCAATGATGAGAGAGAATCATTGATCGGCTGCCTCCTGCACAACCTGGGCATGTGCCCTGACCGGGAATCGAACCGTGACCCCCTGATTCATAGGTCGACACTCAATCACTGAGCAAAAGCAGCCAGGCACCATTCTACTTTCTGTCTCTACGATTTGTGACTATTCTAGGTACCTCATATAGTTGGAGTCATATAGTATTTGTCTTACTGTGACTGGGTTATTTCACTGGCATAATGTCTTTAGATTCATACATACTGCAGCATATTACAGAATTTCTTTACATTGCAAGGCCGAGTACTATTCCATGGTATATATACACCACATTTTACCTAACCATTCAGTCGTCTGTGGACACTTGGGTCGCTTCCACATTGTAGCTATGATGGATAAAGCTGCTATAACATGGGAGTACAGATATCTCTGAGACACTGCTTTCAATTCCTTTGTCAATATACAGTGGGGCCTTGACTTACGAGTGTCGAACGAGTTTTTTGAGATACCAGCTGTCTCTCCACCGATTTTTTGCATTGAGTTGACAGAGTAATTTGAGTTAACGAGCTCCATAACGAGCTCGGTCTCGGAAGGAATTAAACTCCTAAGTCAAGGCCCCGCTGTACCCAGAAATGAATTGCTGGATCATATGGTAATTCTGCTTAATTACTTGAGGAATCTCCATACTGTTTTCCACCATTTTACGTTCTCACCAGCAGTGAACAAGAGTTCCAATCTCTCCACATCCTCACTAACACTCACTTTCTTTTTCTTTTAGCAATAGCCGTCCTCCGGGGTGTGAAGTGGCATCTCATTGCGGTTTTGATTGGCAATTCCCTAAGAATTAGTGCTGTCAAGCATCTTTTTATGTGCTTCCTGGCCGTTTGTATATCTTCTTTGGAGAAGTCCTTAGACAACGTCCCATTTTTTATAAAAATACTCCCTTCTTGATACTGTGAAAGTTGTCACTTGAGATCGTTTCTTTCTGAGATTTCTTGTGGCCCACTTCAGGGCTGCACCTGCTCCCAACTCAGACGTTCCTGTGGGAACAGATGTGGGTGGAGAGGGAGCCGCAAAGAGAATCTCGCCCACCTCGAAACCCGGCCTGAGATCTTAGCTCGCAGGATTTCAACTCTCTTGCTTGAGAC
Organism: Myotis davidii; assembly: GCF_000327345.1. Classification (NCBI taxonomy): domain Eukaryota; kingdom Metazoa; phylum Chordata; class Mammalia; order Chiroptera; family Vespertilionidae; genus Myotis; species Myotis davidii. Next base: position 1,373,967 of record NW_006283136.1, read on the forward strand.
ATCAGAAGCTCGAGTTGAGCGGCAGCCAGTTTCCGGATGGCTCCAGTACATGCGGCTCCCACAGGTTAGCGAGATGCCAGTTTTGAGGGAGTTTTGCCTGAGCTGGCAGAGCAGCTGACCTAGTGCCTGGCGCCAGGAATGGGCAGTGCCCGCCTCCAGAGCTGTCTTCAGGCCCCCAGCTGATTGCCATTTTCCAGGAGGATCTTCTGTCCACAGGCCACATGACAGCTAGAGTCACTGAGCACACGCACGGGCCTTTCTGCCAATAGGAGAGATTGCAATCAGGCTTGTGGCTGAAGGTTCAGAGCTTATCATCCTACTCGGGTCAGAGTTTATCAACACCATCAGCCCACAAGGCCCTTCTCCCCCGTTCTTTTCTTTATCGGCCCCCTTTATCTCTGGGCCCAATTCCTGCCCCCACCTCCCGCACCTCACCCACCACCGACATCTGCTCTAATGTGCTTGAAGTACTAGTATATCCTCACATCTTTGTATGGCGTGCATGTTTTCATGCATATGTTTCTTTAACTAATGTGCATTGTCCTGGGCGAATAAATCTCCTTCTCACTTTGCCGCTCACTGGATGCTATATATTTTTAAAATCCATTTTCCATCGGTGTTTCTAATTCATAAAGGATCCCGTCCCATCTTCCAACTCTGGGAGACTGATACCAGGTGCCTTCATTGCTTGAAGCATCTTCACTCTTAAGATTATTAAAGGAATCAATTAAATCATCTATATGCTTGCTTTTTAAAAGCTATTTTTTATAACTACAGCTTATGTACAATATTATATTAGTTTTAGGTGTACAACCCCATGATTAGACATTTCTATAACTTACACGGTGATCACCCCAATAAACCTAGTACCCATCTGACACCGTATGTAGTTACTACAGTATTAGTGACTGTATTCCCTATTTACAGCCCCAGGATTATTCTCTACCAATTTGTACTTCTAAATCCCAACACCTTTTCACCCACCCCCAACCTCCCTCCCATCTGGCAATCTTCCAAGTGTTCTCTGCAGCCCTGGCCGGGTGTCTCAGTTGGTTAGAGTGTCATCCAGTACACCAAATGATTGTGGGTTCAATTCCCAGTCAGGACACATACCTAGGTTATGGGTTCAATCCCAGTTAGGGCTCATACCAGAGGCAACTGATCAATAGCTCTCTCTCACATTGATGTTTTGCTCTCTCTCACTCTCTCTCTCTTCCTCTCTCTAAAAATCAATTAAAACAGTGGTTCTCAACCTTCCTAATGCCGTGACCCTTTAATAGAGTTCCTCATGTTGTGGTGACCCCCAACCATAAAAATATTTTCATAACTGTAATGTTGCTACTGTTTGTTTTCATGTCTAATATGCCTGGTATAAGTATTGCTACCCCAGCATTTTTTGTTTATTTCCACTTTCATGAAGTATCTTTTCCCATCCCTTTACCTTCAGTCGGTGTGTGCCTTTCAATCGGAAGTGAGTCTCTTGTAGCAGCCAGAGAGGCACAGGCAGATGGCCCAAAGGAGCCTCCCACCCCCACCCCACTCGCCGATTATAAGTATGGAGGGAGCTTTGCTTAGCTTTAGGTCAGACAGGGTGGGCTCTGCCCGAGGACCTGCCCTGAGCCCAGGGAGCTATGGGCCTGGAGCCCCACCCGGCCTTCAGGTGAGTCACTCCTTCCTACCTCTCAGAGCCACCAGCCAGCTCTGTTAATGATCTGAAATCTTCCTGTTTCTCAACCTCTTTCACAATGATGGGGGCCCCAGGCCAGCACCCTCCTGAGGGAGTGAGGGAACGGGAGCAAGGAACAGAGGTCAGGGTCGCCTGGCATGGCGTGTCCTTTGAGTTTCTTGGGAAATACTTCCTGGGGCTCAGGAGGAAAATGGTACTCCTGTAAAATGAGAGACCTCTGCTTCTACAAAGCAAATTCCTGTGATCACCAGTCTACTCTTCTCTGTGGCTCTGTCCTTAACTCTGATGCTGTCTTTCGAGCTCTCTCTGCCCGGCTTATATGGCCCTTAACTCGGTGTTCCCGCAGCAAGTGCAGCTGACTAGAGGGTGGACCCCAGCAGGCTCGGGCCCTCCGTGCTGTAGCACAGCCCCGGCTGCAGCTGCTGAGCCCCTGGAAACGGTCAGAGACAAAGCTAAAGGTAAACAGCACAGGCAGGCGGCACTGAGAAATTTAGGGAGAGTCATGTGTAACTGCCAATAATATGCTGGTTTGACCTACACACACACACACACACACATAAAAAAGCACCTTAAATGTTTCAAACACAAAAGCTGCCTTTGAGACCAAAATACATAATCACAGAAGCAAATCCGTGGTGCCACCCAGTGGCCAGAGCAAGTAAGCAGAGCTTGTTTCATTTATCATGATGGCAACAAATAACGGCCCGATTTCCAACGGGGGCGGCCCAAGAATTTTTAAAACGTGCAGTACCTGACTATTTAGTCAGGGGCACGGACCTCTTTTCCCTTAGGTTGTCAAATTTAAAAATGGCAACAGCCAAAACAATAGCTGTCTGGTGTGAATGAATCAAAATTATACCTTTTTTTTGTCAGATCAGAAAAAAATATTATGTATTTTTTGGTGTGCCACAGAATTTCAGCAAATTAGTTTATGTGCGTCATGAGGTGAAAACAATTGAAACTCTGACATTTTGGTACCTTTCATCTGACCATCCATATAAAATGTTCCCATTCAAACATTACCCAAAATCATGGCTAATGATTAAAACAACAACAAAAGAAGTCTGTCCTTATGTCTAGTGGCACTTTGAGTCTTTTATATCAGGATATTGCAGTATGGCCAGAGGATTTTATGGGACTGGAGGCAACTGGGATAGTCTCCCAATTGACCACAGCTAAATAAATAAAGCATAAGCAACTGAAAATAAAGGTAGAAAGTCACTGCATTGAGCATCTGCCCCCTGGTGGTCAGTGTGTGTCATAGTGACCAGTCATTCCCACTCGATCTGCTGTTAGGGTCAATTTGCATATTACCCTTTTATTACATAGGGGTGCCTGGCCAGCCTGGGTAAGGGGCTGATGGCTATTTGCAGGTTGGCCATAGCCCCTTCATGATGGGGGTCCCCACTGGGGTGCCTGTCCATCCTGGGTGAGGGGCTGAGGGCTGTTGGCAGTCGGGCCACAGCCCCTTCAGGGTGGGAGTCCCCACAGGGGTGCCTGGCCAGCCTGGGTAAGGGGCTGATGGCTATTTGCAGGTTGGCCATAGCCCCTTCATGATGGGGGTCCCCACTGGGGGGCCTGTCCATCCTGGGTGAGGGGCTGAGGGCTGTTGGCAGTCGGGCCACAGCCCCTTCAGGGTGGGAGTCCCCACAGGGGTGCCTGGCCAGCCTGGGTAAGGGGCTGATGGCTATTTGCAGGTTGGCCATAGCCCCTTCATGATGGGGGTCCCCACTGGGGGGCCTGTCCATCCTGGGTGAGGGGCTGAGGGCTGTTGGCAGTCGGGCCACAGCCCCTTCAGGGTGGGAGTCCCCACAGGGGTGCCTGGCCAGCCTGGGTGAGGGGCTGAGGGCTGTTTGCAGTCTGGCCACAGCCCCTTCAGCATAGGGGTCCCTCCTGAGGTGCCTGGCCAGCCTGGGTGAGGGGCTGAGGGCCATTTGCAGGCTGGCCACAACCCCTTCAGGGTGGGGGGTCTTGCTGGGGTTTCTGGCCAGCCTGGGTGAGTGGCTGATGGCTATTTGCAGGCTGGCCACAACCCCCCAGCCACCCAAGCTCCCAGTGGAGGCCGGCTGGAAGCAGGTATCTGGGATTTCTTTATCTTCTAAAATTGAAACTTTGTTGCCTTGAGCGGAGGTCACAGCCAGCCAGGGCAGGTGGGAAGCTTGGCTTCCTCCATCGCCCAGGCAACCAAGTCTCCTGCTTGCTCCAGCTCCGTGGCTGGCTGGGGGGGGTGGCTTTGGGG
>NW_006283136.1:1378696-1379336 GCF_000327345.1 Myotis davidii
GGGAACGTTGGAGTCCTCCGTCACTGAAGCAAGCAAGCCTCATGTTAGTTTCAAGCTGCCTGGCTGCCTGCCGCCATCTTGGCTAGCAGTTAATTTGCATATCGCCCTGATTAGCCAATGGGAAGGGTAGCAGTTATACGCTAATTACCATGTTTCTCTTTTATTAGATTAGATAGCTAGATAGCTAGATAGCTAGCTAGATAGATATTTTTAAAGACTTAATTGCAAAGGGACAGAATGGAAACAGTCTACATCTTGAACTGGACAGTGTTTAGCCTGGTGTTTTCACTTGTCAAGTCATAAAACTGTACACAGTACTTTAAATTTCTGCTCTTGGAGAACCAAGATGGCGGCATAGGTTAACGCCAGAGTTTGCTGCCTCGAACAACCACTTCAAAAGTGAAACTAAAAGACGGAACGGACATCATCCAGAACCACAGGAACGCTGGCTGAGTGGAAGTCCTACAACTAGGAGGAAAGAATAACGCATACGGACACTCAGAGGAGGCGCAGTGCTGAAGTCAAATTCTGAGGTGCGGAGTGCGCGGAGCGGGCTGGCGGCGGAGGGCGAGGTTGGCGTTTTCAATCGGGAGGGAGTCGCAGACTCTGAGCTCCAGATCCGGGCGAGTCTTTAGGGGAA
>NW_006283136.1:1380799-1381282 GCF_000327345.1 Myotis davidii
AAATATCTCAATAAAGTAGTATTTTTTAAAAATATTTTTTATGGATCTCAGAGAGGAAGGGAGAGGGAGGGAGAGAGATAGAAACATTAATGAGGAGAGTGAATCATTGATCGACTGCCTCCTGCACGCCCCCTACTGGGGATGGAGCCCCCAACCGGGCATGTGCTCTGACCAGGAATCTAACTGTGACCCCCTGGTTCGTCGCTCAACCACTGAGCCACACAGGTCTGGCTAAAGTAGTGTGTTTTTGTGGTGTGTTTTTTTTAATGTGAGGGCTGCTGTGAAGCATAAAGGAGAACATAGGGGAAGGGGTTCTGCTCAAGACCCTTCAAAAAGAAACATTGATTTTGGAAGGAGGGAGGGATGTTCTACGCGCCAAGTCAGCCTCAGCAAGAGGCGTAGTGAAACATTTCCCCGCCAGAGGGCAGTGTCGTAGCCCGCCGGCCACTACCTTCTGTCCGTCAGCCAGCGGCGGGGGTAGGA
>NW_006283136.1:1381615-1381826 GCF_000327345.1 Myotis davidii
CCAAGGAGGGAGCCGCTCGGGGAATGGGCTGGAATGCGGAGAGGGGAGGGAGCAGTCACTGCCCCGGGGACACGGTCCCACGGCCCAGGGGCCCCCCCATCATCTCCCTCACCCGTGGCCACCGCCCGCAACCGGACCCGGGGAACGCCTTTGGGCAGCCCCGCCCGCCCGCTGGCTCGCTTGTCCCCAGCCCTCTCCTCCGCCCCGCCTG
>NW_006283136.1:1396518-1400002 GCF_000327345.1 Myotis davidii
GCCCAGCGGCCGGCGGCTGCGGGTGTAACAGAGCCCGCGCTCTGGCTCCGCTCCTGGAACCAGGCCGGCGCCTCCGTCCTCCCCGACCGCCTTCCACTCAGAGAAGCAGGTCATCTGAGCTGCAGCAAACCCCCACCCACATAGAACTAAATATCTTTCTTTTGAATGACAACGGAAGCGTGGCCTAGATTAATGGCTTAATTGTCCCCAGTGCTAAAAGGCGACTCCCCAGCCCTGGCTCGCCAAGGAGGGAGCCGCTCGGGGAATGGGCTGGAATGCGGAGAGGGGAGGGAGCAGTCACTGCCCCGGGGACACGGTCCCACGGCCCAGGGGCCCCCCCATCATCTCCCTCACCCGTGGCCACCGCCCGCAACCGGACCCGGGGAACGCCTTTGGGCAGCCCCGCCCGCCCGCTGGCTCGCTTGTCCCCAGCCCTCTCCTCCGCCCCGCCTGGCGCGCGAGGGTGAGTCGGCCCGAGCAGCTTGGGAGGAGTTAAAGGAGGTCAAGGTGGGGGGCGGGGGGAGGAAGGCAGGGGGGACGGTAATTGTTCCTATTCCTGCCTTCGCTAGCTGCCAAGAGACCAGCAGATGCGAGAGCCAGGGAGGCAGGCAGGGGAGCTATGGGCTCCCACACATTCTCACAGGCAACTTTCCCCAAACCAGGCCGCGGACCGCAGCACTGACTTGCCCCAGGCTAAAGGAGACTGGAGACCTGCTGCGACCTTTCTGGGGCAGGGAGGCTGTAGGTAAACTCCACTTTAGGGACCTGGATGAAGGCCTAGACTTGAATCCTCTCCTGCTGTGGGCGGGCCTTCGTGGTCACTTTCAGAACTTTACTTTCCCCATCTATAAAATGGGAGTATAATGCTACCTCCCAGGGTTCCTGTTAGGATGAATCCAAAAGACGCTGCAAAGAGCTGAGCAGGAAGCCTGTGCGAGCAGATGGGTTCGCGTTGTTTTAGCGAAGACTCTCCACTCGGGCCTTGCGGGTGACACTTAGGCCAGGCCTGCCCTCCTGTTGGCAGTGAAAGGGGCACCGGAATGTTCCCGGCCATTGGACCTGGGCTCAGCAACCTGGGTATTTAAGTTCTGGCTAAAAGGATTCAGAGCCAAGGCTCAAACTATAAAAGAACATTTATTTGGGGAGTCACAGGTAGAAGAAGTGAGCTGCAATAGAAATGGGCCCAGGAAACAAGTGACAGGCGAAAGAAGGGGCCTTGGAGCTTAGGAGAAAGAAAGCAAAGATACAGGCCTAAGGAGAAGGATGCTCCGCAGAGAGAGCCGTGCTGGGTCCTCAGCTTGAGGGTATTTAGCTGGGGGTCTCAGGGTGGATCCCAATAGAATATCATCAGCTTTCCACGTGTGTCCTTTGGGGTCCTGGTCTCTACTGACTGGGCAGGGGTTCATGGTCCTGATGTCAGCCACGGCCTTGCTGTCTGTTTTTGCTGCTGTTCTGGGCCTGGAACTGAAACATTATTGAGGCCTAGATGTTATCCCTCGATCAGCGGTTCTCAACCTGTGGGTCACGACCCCTTTGGGGGTCGAACGACCCTTTCACAGGGGTCGCCTAAAACCATCGGAAAACACATATATCATTACATATTGTTTTTCTGATTAATCACTATGCTTTAATGATGTTCAATTTGTAACAATGAAATGGGGGGTCACCACAACATGAGGAACTGTATTAAAGGGTCGCGGCATTAGGAAGGTTGAGAACCACTGCCCTAGATGTTCATGTTTAAGGGAGTGGTCATGCAAGGGCCTGCCTGGGAGTCCCATGAAGTCACTCTCCCACCCCATGTTCCTCCTCCCAGGATGAGAGAATGGCCTCCTTGCCAGGAGTCTCATGGGGGCACAGACAAAGGCAAAAGCTCTGTCACCAAGGGTGCTCCAGGCAAACATGCGGGCCAGCACCGACCTTGCTTTGGTCAGTGGCTGTCTGGGCCTTTGCATGGGATGCACAAAATGGCAAGGACTATTGCAGCTGTCCTTAAGGAGGGCGTCCCTCACTGTCATTCTTCACCACAGACATCTTTGCCTCAGGGAGCCACTGTCAAAACTATTAACAAAGTCCTGGCCCCTGCGGCTCAGGTGGTTGAGCGTCATCCCATGCACCCAGAGGTTGCCAGTTTGATTCCCAGTCAGGGCACATGCCTGGATTGCGGGCTCCATCCCCAATATCAGTGGTGGGCCATGCAGGAGGCCACCAATAGATATTTCTCTCTCTCTCCCTCCCCCTTCCTGTCTCTCTCTCTAAAATCAATGAAAATATACTTAAAAAACAAACAACTATTAACACTGCAAAACTCCCCCCTACAGAGCAGAGTTCCCATTTTGCAGATGGGAACTGAGGTCATGGATGATTAAGTGCTGTAGGCCAGTTCATAGAGAAAACTTACTCTCTTCCACCCTCCCCTGTGTGTTAATGCTCCTTTGCAATCTCTGTTAATCAAAGGATAAGCAGCGGTCCGTTTGGACTGCCAGAAAAAGGAGGCGGCCACGGTCAGACCTTCCAATGCTGTTGTGCAGGGACCCTCCCCCCTTCTCCCACACTCCCACCCCCTGCAGTCTTTAAAACCTGCTCCAGCCCCGCTGGCTGCTGTGGCTCAGTGGTTGAGCAATGGCCTAGGAACCAGCAGGTCACCTTTTATTCCCCCTGGAGCACATCCCCAGATTGCAGACTCATCCCCAGTAAGGTGCGTGCAGGAGGCAGCCTATTAATTATTCTCATCATTGATGTTTCTCTCTCCCTCTCCCTCCCTCTCTTTGAAATTAATACAAATATGTTTTAGCTATAGCTGGTTTGGCTCAGTGGATAGAGAATTGGCCTGCGGGTCCCAGGGTTCGATTCTGTGTTGGCTGAATGGATAGAGCCTCGGCCTGCAGACCAAAGGGTCCCGGGTTTGATTGCAGGCCCTGGTCCAGGCTCCTGCAGGAGGCAACGAATTGATGTGTTTCTCTCACATCGATATTTCTCTCTGTCTTTCCTTCTCTTTCCCACTCTTTCTAAAAGATCAATGGAAAAATATCCTCCGGTGAGAATTAACAAAAATAAAAATAAATAAAACCCTGCTCCAAATGCCGGATCCGGGAAAGGGTTGCACCTGGGACCTGCCGCCCTCCCCAGGAAGCAACGACCCAGCAGCTTTGTCACGAAGTTGCCACCACGCGATGGCTGCCATTCCGGATCACAGTGGCTCCCAGCGGGGTCCCCAGAGCCCCCCGGCGCTGCGCGCTCAGCGGGCGCGGGAGGAAGGTGGGGCCCTCGGATGCGGCCTGGCGGCCAGGCAGGCGGTCTCCCTGCCGTCTTCACGCCGCACTGATGTCATCTCTTCCCGAGCTCCCCCGCTCCCCGCGCCCGACGGAGAGGTTTCCTCTTCGCGGCACCCCTGCTCCCGAGGTGGTCCCTCCCTGCCGCCTGCCCTCACACAGCCCCGCACGCGCGCGGGGGGCGCCCCTGTGGTCACCAGCACCCGCGCCCC
>NW_006283136.1:1400110-1403652 GCF_000327345.1 Myotis davidii
TAGTGGCCCCGCCCCCGGGGCGCCCTGCGGGGAGCAGCCCCAGGGACCACTGCTCCGGCCAGGCCTCGGCCTGGGAAGCCCGGGATGAGCAGCGGGCTGGTCTCGTGCGGGAGAACACCCGCACTTGTTCAATTCAGGGCCCCGCTATGTCCCCACCTCCTCCGACTCTGTCCTGGACCTGGCCCCGCAGTGGGCCTGTCCAGGTGGACTCGAGGGGCTGCCGAATCCGAATGGATCCCAGACCTGGGGGACGTCAGTCACTCAGGTCAGAGAAACTGCCCGAAGGCCCCAGCGGTCAGTGCACCGCCAAGTGCGAAGCCTGCACAGGGTCCTGCGGAGGCAGAGTGAAGGCGGGCTTCTCTGGGCCTCCGCAGCGGGAGCAAAATAGGTCACCCAAGAAACCACTTGTTATGTTTGCTTTTTACAATCATTTCATCTTCACAACAGCCCTGAAGCTGGTGCCATTGTTATCCTCATTTTATGGCGGAAAAAAAATGGGGTTTTGCCAGAACCGGTTTGGCTCAGTGGATAGAGCGTCGGCCTGCGGACTCAAAGGTCCTGGGTTCGATTCCGGTCAAGGGCATGTTCGATTCCGAATGCGGGCACATCCCCAGTGGGGAGCGTGCAGAAGGCAGCTGATCGATGTTTCTCTCTCATCGATGTTTCTAACTTTCTATCCCTCTCCCTTCCTCTCTGTAAAAAATCAATAAAATATATTTTTAAAAAGGGGGGCGGGGGAGTTCAAAGAGATTAAGTGCTCTTCCGCCGTGAGCAAGTGACAGCAAGGATTTGAAGTCAGGCCTAGTGGGGGCCAAAGCTTAGCCTCTGTAAGCACAGCCAGCGGAGAGAGCCACGTGAGCAAAGGCGCTGAAGTGAGAGACTAGGCAGAATAGAGGAGGGGCCCACGCTACTGCGTTGTATGGAGGGATGGTATTTTGGCGTCCATTCCTTGGTTGAACATTTGAGTTGTTTCCACTTTTTGGCCGTTATGAATAATGCTGCTATAAGCACTTGTGCATCAGTTTAGTGTGGGCATAATGCTTTCACTTCCCTCGGTATACAGCTAGGAATGGAATTGCTGGGTCATGCGGTAACTGTATTGAATGATAAGAGGAGCTCCCAGGCTGTTTGGCAAGTGGCTGCACCTTTCTTCCATTCCCACCACTAATGTAGGAGGGCTCTGAATTCTCCAAATCTTGGCCAACATTTGTCGTGATCTGCTTTTTGATTCTAGCCATCCTCGTGGATTTGAAGCGGTTTTGCTTTGCGTGTGCATCTTTTTCTAAGATCAGAGAACTCTTTTCCAGAAGTCCCCCAGCAGGCTTTCCACCAAGTCCCACTGGTGAGAATAGTATTAAATACACCTTCCCACACCCATCACTAACGAAGGACATGGATTGCCAGTGAGGACTCCTGGTTCGGAGCTGGGCTCTGAACTGCCTCCTCTGAAGCACACAGCCCTCCAGAGGGGGGGTGCTTACCCAAAAGGAACGACAGAGAAGATAGACTGCTAGTCATTGTCTTTTTGTTTGTTTGTTTGTTTGTTTATTATGTTCTTGTGGAAGGGAAGGGAAGCAAGTGTCTGGACTCAAAGGGTGACCAGATTTGAGATTGAGGCCTCGGGACCACAAGGTCCAGGAGAAGGGCAACAAGGGGCCGACGGCCTGGAGTGGGTGGGTGAAATCAGCTTATGAGACTCATGGGCAAAGAAAAGCAGGGGTGCAGGATGGAGTTTTGCTGGGGTGGCATTGCTGGTTGTCGACTGACTGAGAAGCTCGGCAAGGCTGTGGGGACAAGCACAGGGGGAGGGTGCTCATCTCAGAGTCTGCCCAGGTCCCCTGCCCAGCCAGCCGGCAGTGCTGCTCTTTCAGCACGTGACTAACTTCCTCCTGGCAGCAGCCCATTGCCGACAGCCACCTCGGACACCACGTGGCCAGAATGCAGTACAGAAGTCAGCAAAAAGTCACAGACAAGAAAAAGCTAAAGGAGGTCATCACCACCAAACCAGGTTTGCAAGAAATGTTAAAGGAACTTCTTTAAGAAGAAAAAGGGGGGAGGGGAGGAGATTTAAAAATATGAATAATAAAATAGCAATAGCTACATACCTATCAATAATTATTACTTTAAATGAAAATAGATTAAATGCTCCAATTCAAAGACATGGTGATTCAAAATAATATTGAATTGTAATATTAATATAATATAAACTATAATTAATAATAAAAATTTTAAAAGCATAGGTTTGCTGAATGGAGAAGAAAACAAGACCCATACATGTAATACCTACAAGCGACCCACTTCAGATCAAAAGACACAAGTAGAGGGATGGAAAAATATATTTCATGCAAATGGAAATGAAAACAAACTGGGGTAGCAATACTTACATCAGACAAAATAGACTTTAAAGCAAAGGCTACAATGAGAGGCAAAGAAGGACATTTCATGTACAATAGCCAAGATATGCAAGCACCCTAAGAGCCCACTGATGGACGATTGGATAAAGAAGATGAGTACATATATGCAATGGAATTCCACTCAGCCATGAGAAAGAAACCTTGCTGGAGAGAAACCAAGATGGTGGCATAGGTAAACACCAGAAATAGCTGCTGTGCACAACCACTTCAAAAATACGAAAAGAAAGAAAGAAAGAAAGAAAGAAAGAAAGAAAGAAAGGAAGGAAGGAAGGAAGGAAGGAAGGAAGAAAGAAAGAAAGAAAGAAAGAAAGAAAGAAAGAAAGAAAGAAAGAAAGAAAGAAAGAAAGAAAGGAAGAAAGAAAGAAAGAAGAAGCTTGCCATTTGTGACAGCACTGATGGACCTGCAGGGTGCTGCGCAGGGTGAAGTGGGTCAGATAGAGAAAGACAAAGGCTGTGTGGTTTCTCTTATATGTGGAATCTTAAAAACAAACCAAAAAAGTGGCACAGAAAACAGAAACAGGCTCATAGATGCAGAGAACAGACTAATGGTTGCCAGATGGGAGGGGGAGTAGAGTGCTGGGTGAAAAAGGTAAAGGGATTAGGAAGTACAAACTGGCAGTTACAAAATAATCATGGGGATATAAAGTACAACATAGGGAATGTAGTTCACAAGTATATAAATGTCTAACCACTATCTTATACACAATATTTAATATCATATTGAATGTCAACTATAATTGGAATTTTAATTTTTAAAAGAAGTAAGCAGGATGCCAAAACCGGTTTGGCTCAGTGGATAGAGCGTAGGCCTGCGGACTGAAAGGTCCCAGGTTCGATTCCGGTTTGAGACAGCATGGAGGGTTGCATATCATATTGAATGTCAACTATAATTGGAATTTTAATTTTTAAAAGAAGTAAGCAGGAAAAGAATTCATATAAGGAATTCGTATGCCATGGAATACTATGCAGCAGTAAACCAGAAAGATCTCTTACCCTTTGAGACAGCATGGAGGGACCTGGAGTCAACTATGTATTCCATCACCAAAAGGATTTATTCAAGAAAAAGCGCCTGGCCAGCATGGCTCAGTGGTTAAACATTGACCTATACACCAGGAGGTCACAGTTCAA
>NW_006283136.1:1403909-1404719 GCF_000327345.1 Myotis davidii
CAATCCAATACGTGCAGACATGGCAAGGCACGTGCATGACGAACACGTACAGCTGTATAAGGACCACATGCTCACCCTGGGCCACCGGAGCAATCCTCCCACAGGCCCTTCTGATTTCTGTCCAGGTGAAGGCCTCTATTATAACTTTATCACTGAAAACTGGTGGTATGCGGTGAGGCATGCAGCTCTTGGTGGGAATTCTGAGTCCTGTTACCTGGGAAAGGAGGAATAGATGGGGGACTGAACAGGTGTCCCCTTGCTGAATTCCTTCTGTTGCTGCAGCGGGAAAGCAGTGCAGACTCACAGCCGAGGCTGGTCCTGTGACTACCCCCATCATCACAGGGCGGGCTGGGTTTGTGTCCCCAGTCTGTGCAGTGGGTTCGGTATGTTATTCTAATCACAGAGTAAAAGTCCTGTTCTTAGAGAAAAGCTTGAGCTACATGCATAAAAAAAAATGTGTCTAGGCAATGGTGTTGCCGATGAGAATGAGTTCTTTAGGTATCAGAAGAAAGGAATTTCAAAGGGCGCATGGCTGGGAGCAGTAGATGTGTAGTGACAAAATTTATTGGGGTGAAGGGAAATAACACACTCCGGGATGTAGAGGGCAGGCACTCTCTAGTTGCAACTGCCCTGAGATCTCTGATAATCCTCTGTATGTAATTTCTTGGTTTGGGGGAACAAGCAGGTTTTCTTTCAAACTATTCAACCTACTTTTTGGATTTTCCTGGACTCGTACTGGATCCTCCTTCTAACCAATCCCTTTCCTGAACCTTCCGGGGTTCCACGCCCTTATTTAACCTGATTCTTTTT
>NW_006283136.1:1404733-1417111 GCF_000327345.1 Myotis davidii
TGGGGAATTGAACAAAGACCTCCTGGTTCACAGGTCAATGCTCAACCACTGAGCCACGCAAGCTGGGCTTAAATATGTTTTTATTGATTTTAGAGAGAGAGGAAGTGGGGGGGACATCGTTGAGAGAGAAACATTGATTAGCTGCCTCCTGCAGGCGCCTCTTGGGGATCGAGCCCACAACCCAGGCATGTGCCCTAACTGGGAATCGAACTGGTGGCATGGGAGGATGCTCAGTCAACTGAGCCACACTGGCCAGGCGCCCCTGCTGTTTTTATTCCTCCTTCGGCTATCCAGTTATCAGGCTAATGACCAGTGGAGAATGAGGCTGTCACCTGGGAACTCTGTGAATGCTGTGGCTTCCTGGTGAATCAGGCTCAATGTCTAATTCAGCTCCCTAATGAATTAAGCTTAATGGTCAATTCCATTTGCTCTCTTCCTAACTAACTAGCTACCTGTGCTAATAGTTATACTAACCAAATCCTATTTATCTTCATAGCCAGTGGAAGTGCCATTTTGAGGATCTCCTAGACTCTCAACCTGTGGGTTGCGACCCCTTTGGCGGTTGAACGACCCTTTCACAGGTGTCACCTAAATACATCCTGCATATCAGACATTTACATTATGATTCATAACAGTAGCAACATTACAGTTATGAAGTAGCAACAGAAATAATTTTATGGTTGGGTCACAGCATGAGGCACTGTATTGAAAGGGCCAGAAGGTTGAGAACCACTGAGGACCTAGAGTGTCTGAAGCAGCCAGGATTTCATTATTTGTGCCTCTACTAAAAGCAGCAATGGCACCCTCAGATTGATCACTTAGACGTGCAAGCTCCAAGCACTAAGTGCCATCCATGAGTCAGCTCTTTGATTCTCCCTCAATCCCGAGAGGTTTATATTGGTATCTGACTTTCCTGATGAGGAACCCGAGGTTTAGGAAACATCGACTGGCTGCCTCCTGCATGCCCTCTACTGGGGATGGAAGCCACGAGGAAGGATGTGCCCTGACCAGGAATAGAACCGGCAACCTCTTGGTGCACAGGATGACGCCCAACCAACTGAGCCACACCGGCCAGGGCTAAACCTGTACATAATTTTTATATTTTATTTGAGCCAAACTGACAATTGGCAGATAGTAAGATGCTCAAGATAAGTGACAGTTTGCAGTTTCTTTTATGCATTTGGAATTAGGGAGGGGTTAAAGGAAGATTAGGCGAAGGTGGGAGAAAGCAAAGCGGGGATCAGATTCCAGGACAATTAACAAGATGAGGCTCTCTCGAGGGTGGTTACACCTCGGAGGGGTACCGCTTCTGACATTTCAAAGGCGTTAGACTGGATGCACAAGAGCAATGGGCAGGAATTTGTAGCTTATTAAAGCACCCCTTTTTCCCTTTTTCGTCCACGGTATCAAGATGTCCTTGTTGACATCTGCCAGATTCCTGTTCTGTTGCTTTCCTTTGCCTTGTTCGTGATGATGTATCACACCTGAGAACGATAGTTGTTTAAGGTCAGGCTTTAACACAGTGGTTCTCAACCTTCTGGCCCTTTAAATACAGTTCCTCATGTTGTGAGCCAACCATAAAACTATTTTCGTTGCTACTTCATAACTGTCATGTTGCTACTGTTATGAATCTTAACATAAATATCTGATATGCAGGATTAGGCAACCCCTGTGAAGGGTCGTTAAACCGCTGCTTTAACAGTTCAAAGCCGAGAAGTCAGGAAAGGATCACCATTTCTGAAGAAGTGACAAGCTTGTTGTCCAGCTTGTTTTTCCGTTCACCAGAGGTGGCAGTGGGTGCTGATGGAGAGGCCCACTGGGCAACGGGCTCCAATTCCCCTTCCTCTTTGAACCCAGGAAGTGAGAATCCCTAGCAAGAGGTGTTATATAAGTAAGTTCTTTGTCTGTTTGGGCTGGGTGGCTTATAAACAGGAGACATTTATTTCTCACAGCTCTAGAGGGTGGGAAGTCCAAGATCCAGGACATATGAATGGGAGGGGAGAGACCTAGCAGTGAGTTCTCATCACTTTCTAAAGCAAGCGTGTCAAATTCAAAGGCTAACGTGGGCCACAGAACAAGGTTTAAGTTTATGGGGGCCGCAAAAAACACAAAAGCTTCAATAGAAACGTGGGTTTATTTCAATAGACATGCTGAATACAAAGGGCTGTAATAAATGAGTAATCATTACAGAATTTATAGAATTGCAAGAGACAGGCTGCATGCTTGCCTATGGATAGGAGCTGTGAGCAGGATTGGGGCTGTGAGACCCAGATTTGGAGGGCACCCTAATCCTACTCGCAGATGTTATATTTAGATATTTAGTAAATATGACTAGCCGGTAACAGGTTACTCAACAGGTCTCAGCTCCCCTATCTGTAAAATGGAGATCATGAGACGCACTGTCCCGGACTGTGGAAAAGATTCAATGAGATATGAGTGTAATCTTTCTGGCACTTAACAGGGACTTAGTGGACAGCAGCTGTTAGTCTTACCATTTTAATTTTACACAGAGCTCTTTGCAGCGGTTCTCAACCTGGGGATTGAGACCCCTTTGGGGGTTGAATAACCGTTTCATGGGGGTCGCCTAAGACCATCGGAAAACACACATATAATTACATATTGTTTCTGTGATTAATCACTATGCTTTAATTATGTTCAATTTGTAACAATGAAATGGGGATCACCACAACATGAGGAACTGTATTAAAGGGTCGCGGCGTTAGGAAGGTTGAGAACCGCTGCTTTAGAGCTTGTTCAGATGATTGAACATGATAATAACCGACGAATGCTGCCCTCAGCAGATGCAGATCTGTGGCTCCAGAGCGGATCCTGAGAAGTATCTCTAGGCTCTCGGCCGATGTCTTGGCAGCGCCTTGATCTGAAGATGTCACCCCGGGTGCTGTGGGGCAGCCTCAGCCTGCTCCGCCTGGTGTGGTGTGTCCTTCCACAGACAGGCTACGTGCACCCAGATGAGTTCTTCCAGTCACCGGAGGTCATGGCAGGTAAAGCGCCCCGTGTGTGGCTGTGATACGTCCCAGCAAAGTCTGGGTTGGAGCTGGTTGGATGTCCAGGGGGAGGGAGACACATGGCTGGGCGGATGAGCAGAAAACCAGTGAGCCCCGCCGGGGTGAGAACTTGTGAGTGGGGACCTCACATCTCCTTCCTGAGAGTGACACCGACCTTCTGGATGATACTCATGAAATGCCGGCCTCTTTGGTGTTTTCCTGTTTGGACCAACAGTAGAGGTTACTGAAAAGAAAAGCTGTTTGGTATTTCTCGGGGAAGGATTTGAGTTGGGCTTCTGCCGGGGTCTTTGTTCTGGCATTAAGAAGGGTTCAGCAATCTGGAGAAGGGCTGTGTGTAATCAAGAGTCCAGAGACGAAGTATAATTTTGAAAGGCATTTGGGGGTCAGAGGAGCCTAGCTAAAGGAACTAAGATCTCCTTGTCTCAGGACCCCATGCTTTTTATTAACGCAATTTGTCCTGAGGCGAGGTGGAGATATACACTTCAAGGTGAAGGATTTCATATACAGAGTCCATTGTCAGAATTGAAGAATTAGCCTACAGCTGTTCAGGTGTTTGGCCAGTAGGAGGCAATAACATGTAGATTAAGATGCCCTGAGCTGTCTGGCAGCAAGCAATCAATTTAAGCATCCTTCTCAGGTTTGGGGAAATGCCCTTGCCACTCCAGATCCAGCCCTGCTGGCATGCTGGAATTGGCTTCCGGCAGGCTTCCTCAGTGCGTGGGAAAACTTACACAGAGAGGAAGGGAGGAGAGAGAGATAGAAACATCAATGATGAGAGAGAATTATTGATGGGATGCCTCCTGCACACCCCACACTGGGGATCCAACCCAAAACCCAGCATGTGCCCTGACCAGGAATTGAACCGTGACCTCCTGGTTCATAGGTCAACACCCAACCACTGTACCACACTGGCCCAGAAGCCTTTCTTTGTAAATGTGATCTGGTCCCTCTGCAAGGGCAAAGCCCTCCTCACAGGATGGAGAGCAAACCCCACGCCAGACCAGCACCTGTTGCTTCGATGGAAGCCATTGCACCCCTGAGCATGTTGCTCCCAACACAGGTACCCTCTACCCAGTCTGCCGGGAACCTTTTCTTCTGTAGTTTCATATGAGGGCCGAGGGAACCCAGACCTGGATGCTTCGTTGCTAAAATTTATCTACCAGGTGGTGTGGAGCACTTCATGAGGACGGTTGCTAGGGACCGGAAGGGTTCTCAGATGCTGGGGACATGGCTTCCTCCTCTCGGTTCCATATGGCTGCTTGAGCTCCAGCCGACAAGTCTTTCCAGCCACTGATGGGCATGCCTGCGTTCTTCCAGGGCATTTTTGAAAGTCTCATACCATCTCCATCCCATCAGTCAGAATGTGTCACATGGCAACTTTGAGCCTGCAAAGGAAGCTGAAAAATATAGCCTTCAAACCTGACCAAACGTCCCACTGAGGAAGGAGGAGGGAGTGGATACTGGGGAGACTATTTAGCTATTTCTGCCACGTGGCTCAACGCTGGATTTAACTTGAAAGGTCCAGTCTTCCTCTCCACACTTTTTTAAAAACCAGAGCCAGTGCCGAAACCGGTTTGGCTCAGTGGATGGAGCGTCGGCCTGCGGACTGGGGGGTCCCAGGTTCGATTCCAGTCGGGGGCATGTGCCTTGGTTGCGGGCACATCCCCAGTGGGAGATGTGCAGGAGGCGGCTGATTGATGTTTCTCTCTCATCGATGTTTCTAACTCTCTATCTCTCTCCCTTCCTCTCTGTAAAAAATCAGTAAAGTATATTTAAAAAAAAAAAAAGAGTCTGCTTCCTGGCAATTGTCAATAGATTGGCTCAAATAAACTCGCAAAATTGTTAAAAAAAAAAAAAAAAAAAAAAACCAGAGCCAGTGAAAAGCAGCCAGATTGAGCTGATCCTAGCTTTTCTGTTTCCCTTTAGAAATATAGAGAGAGAATGGCTAAAAGGCTGGAGGAATAAGTAGGAGAAACAGAGAGCCCTAAACAAAACCAGCAATGTCGTCGAGCATCAGAAGCTGTGGGCCTGAGTTTAGGTGCAGAAATGAAGTGTTTGTTTCCTTCACCCCACCCCTCAGAGCTCTGGGACATGGGGTGCAGGATCACAGGCCAGACTCAGGCAGCGAGTATTCTTTTAATGACACAAGTACAGCTTGAATATATTCTTCTTATGAAAAATTTAAATATCACAGACAAATCTAAAGTCCCTTTGACCATAGTCACCTTTCCCTTTCTCACACTGCCTATCCTGGAACACAGTCATAATTACAGAGATGGGGTTTTTTTAATCTCACTTTGGAGACTTTAAACTCTGAGGAGAGGAATGGACCTTCCCCCTGATCCTCCCCATACACCCTGTCCAGGGCACATTGTCACCTCACACCCCAGGAATGGTTCCTTCCCGGGGGGGGGCCTCAGACGGGCTGGACTCCCCTACGTTCATTTCTAGTGCTGCATAACCAATCATCACAAACCCCGCAGCTTAAAACTGTCAGGGCACCGCTCTGTAAATTCTGTAAATTGGGAGTCCGGCATGGACTCTCTGCTCAGGGCATCACAGGGTTGAAATCAAAGTATGGCCGGGCCGAGTTCTCGTCTGGAAGCTCTGGGGGGAAATCTGCTTTCCAAGCTCATTCTTTTTTTTTTTTTTTAATATATTTTATTGATTTTTTTACAGAGAGAAAGGGAGAGAGATAGAGTTAGAAACATCGATGAGAGAGAAACATCGATCAGCTGCCTCCTGGACACCCTCCACCGGGGATGTGCCCACAACCCAGGTACATGCCCTTGACCGGAATCGAACCTGGGACCCTCCAGTCCGCAGGCCGACGCTCTGTCCACTGAGCCAACCTGGTTTTGGCCAAGCTCATTCTTTATGTTGGAAGAATTTCGTTTATTTCAGCCCTGGGACTAAAGCCCCCCCTTCCTTGCTAAATGTCAGTCAGGGGCTGGTCTCGGCTCCTAGATCACGCCTTCCAATGGCCCCCTCCATCTGAGACCGCAAGGGTGCATCAACTCGTTCTAACAGTTTGAATCTCTGACGTTCTCTTCTGCTTTTAAAGGGCGCGTGTGATTATGTCAGGCCCATCTGCATTATCTCCCTGTCTGATGTTCTGTTGTCCTCTGTGACATAAAGTGATCACAAGAGGAAAATCCATCATCTTCACAGCCCCCGGGTTTATCCGGGGAGTGTACACTAAGGGGCTGGAAGATCCAGGTGGCCATCCTGAAGTGTTATTGTCTCCCGTGTTCTCTGACCTTGGGACTGGCTCACCCCCACCTCTCTCCGCAGAGGACATCCTGGACGTCGAGGCCGCCCGGCCCTGGGAGTTTCATTCTAGCAGCGCCTGCCGCACGGTGGTCTTCCCGCTGCTGACCTCTGGCTTTGCCTTCTGGCTGCTCAAGATCTGGAAAGAACTGGGCCCGTGGCCTGGCCTGGTGAGCGGCTATGCGCTGCTGGTGGGGCCCCGGCTCCTCCTCACTGCCCTCTCCTTTGCCCTGGACATGGCCATCTACCACCTGGCCCCGCTGTGGAGGGCGGAGCGCTGGAATGCCCTGGTCTTGCTGTCTGGTTCCTACGTCACCCTGGTCTTCTACACAAGGACCTTCTCCAACGCCATCGAGGGACTGCTCTTTGCCTGGCTGCTGGTACTGGTATCGCCCCGTGTGGCTCCGAGCCCCGCACCCGGGAAGCCCGCTCGAGGCTCGTGGTGGCACAGCTGGCTTCTGGGGACCATCGTGGCTGCCGGCTTCTTCAACCGGCCCACCTTTCCGGCCTTCGCTCTGGTTCCCGTGTTCCTCTGGGGCATTTGTGGGGCCACGAACTCTGCCTTCAAGTCACTGACCAAGGCAGCCCTGGGGCTCCTCCCAGGCGCGACCCTCACAGCAGCAGTGTTTGTGGCTGCGGACAGCTGGTATTTCTCCAGTCCGTTTACCAAAAGACCCAATACCCTTGTCCTGACACCTGCCAACTTCTTGCAGTACAACCTGGATCCTCAAAACCTGGAGAGGCACGGAACGCACCTGCGGCTCACCCACCTGGCCGCCAATGGCTTCCTGCTCTTCGGGACGCTGCATGCCCAGGCCCTGCGGGCGGGGTGGCACCAGCTGCGCGTCTGCCGCCAGGTCCTGGTACAGATGCACTCCCTGAGGGTGTGGGATGCCCGGAGACTGCTGCCCGGCCCCAGCTCTCACCTCCTGCTCCTCTACTTCACGCCCCTAGCACTGCTGTCTGCTTTTAGCCACCAGGAGGCTCGGTTCCTGATCCCCCTTCTGGTCCCCCTGGTCCTGCTCTGTAGTCCACAGACTCAACCTGTGCCCTGCAAGGGCACCCTGGTCCTCTTCAATGCCCTGGGCGCCCTCCTCTTCGGCTGCCTGCACCAGGGGGGCGTCGTGCCCGGCCTGGAGCACCTGGAGCGGGTGGTTCATGCGCCTGTGCTCCCGAACGTACCTACCCACTACACACTCCTCTTCACCCACACCTACATGCCCCCGCGGCACCTCTTACACCTCCCAGCGCCGGGGTCACTCGTGGAGGTGATGGAAATGGGTGGGTCTGAGGATCCGGTCCTGTGCCAAACCCTGAACAACTTCACCCGACAACCGGCCTGCCAGGTGGCCGGTGGGCCGTGGCTCTGCCGCCTTTTTGTGGTGACGCCCGGCACCACCAGGCCTGCCACGGAGAAGTGCAGCTTCCCCCTCAAGAGTGAGACCCTTGTGTTTCCCCACTTGACCCTTGAGGACCCACCGGCCATGTCCTCCCTGCTGAGCGGGGCTTGGAGGGACCATCTCAGCCTTCACATCCTAGAGCTGGGGGAGAAGCCGGACAACACGACAGAGAACCCGTGGCTGTAGATGACGACCCCACCCCACCTTCTCTTTGGGAAGCTGGGCTGGGGCAGAGTCTGGCTCTCTCCCGTTCCCTTCCCATCCAGAATGCCCACCCCTGCCTCTCCTGTCCACAGCCCTTGCTTTACTTTCTGGGGAATCTGGCACCCTTCTCCCCTCAAAGACCAAAGATCTGGCCAGTCACAGCCCTGATGCCAAGGCCCGGATGCCCCCAGAGGATCTGGTATAACCAGTCGGTCCCTAATGTTGGTCCCTGCCCTATTCCTTCCAGAAACTGTGATGTTTGAAATATATAATAGCACCTTGTTGTGAAGAACGGCGATCTGAGAGTGACATTCTTGCCTGACCTCCAAACCTCCAGGATGCCTTACCTCTTGATGTCATGACAACCCTTTGCTTCTTAAACACCTGAAGGGGGGCGGTGTGGGGATGGAGAGGGAGTAGGCAGTGCAGATTCAGGGGACCTGAGTTCTAGTCCCTGGTCTGCCATTCACTGTGTGATCTTAAGAAAGCTCCTTCCTCTCCCCAGCCTGTTTCTAGCCTGTACAATGGATCAGAGCATCTCTGAGGTGTCTGCCAGCTAACACCGAGTCATTCCTGGGTCTGCAGCACATGTCCCCTGGCTAGACAGGCACGTCTCTCCCAAAGCTCTTTAAGCATGGAAGTGAGTGTGGTGGTATAGTTAATTGCACTTTGGCGTCTGCCGTCTTAGTGTTTGTTTGTTGTTGTTGTTTTTTAAATTAAAAAAAATATTTTTATTGATTTAAGAGAGAAAGGGAGGAGAGAGAGAGATAGAAACATCAATGATGAGAATTATTGATGGGATGCCTCCTGCACACCCCACACTGGGGATCCAGCATGTGCCCTGACCAGGAATTGTGCCATGACCTCCTGGTTCATAAGTCAACACCCAACCACTGTACCACACTGGCCAGGCTGTTGGTTCTTAACCAAAAAAGTAGTTCTGGAATATTTCTCTCCACTCCCTTCTACTCCTGTCCCTGAACAGTAGTGGGACATTTCAGCATCTCATCCTTTATGGATCATTCTCCCTCTAGGGATCATGTCCCCTCCTCAGCCTGGCCCAGTGAGAGTGGAGAACACAGTGCTCAGTCAGCATCTAGCAGCCCCTGAGGATACACAGGTGCTCCCAGAAGCCTTTCTTTGTAAATGTGATCTGGTCCCTCTGCAAGGGCAAAGCCCTCCTCACAGGATGGAGAGCAAACCCCACGCCAGACCAGCACCTGTTGCTTTGATGGAAGCCATCGCACCCCTGAGCATGTTGCTCCCAACACAGGTACCCTCTACCCAGCCCACTGGGAACATGAGGAACTGTGGCTCTACACCTGTCCTCACCCCCCTCCTCACCTCTGCCGTCTCATGAGAACAAGAGGCAGACAGGCCACAGAGATCGATGAGCTGGAGGTCAGCACAGAGCAGGAGGCCAAATCTGTACAAATGACCAAACCTGAGTCCTTTCCTAGTTCTGCCTTCTGCTGGCTGAAGCCTTGGGTCATCTTAAAGTTACACCCTTCACAAGTATGCTGTTCCATGACTGCTACTAGGGTCTTAGTGCCTCATCTTCCTCATGACTCTAACCCCAAGGAAGAGGAAATTTAGTGGTACACTGCTAAATGTGTAGCAATGTTCTCTCGGGGTGGGGGGGTGGGGGTGGGAAACAAAGTGCCCAATTTGTAGCATTTGCCATTTCTGTGGTGTCAATATTCCCACATGGCTGATTTCAAACTACTAAAATGATGTTACTGAACTCCAAGTTGGGAGGAGATGCCAAGCATCTACTCATGAAACAGTATAAGCTGGCCCCAGCACACTATCAGATTTAAACTCTAGAGACCCATTCATGACAACTCATTGTTCTTCTGGTTCATGTTTCTGCTATGAACCTCTCATTTGTCTTCCTACCCCTCAGTACTTAGCATCATCTCTGGCAAATGATAAAAGCACTTACTTTGCAGCCAAAGATGGCATTTCTGTCCATAAATATAAAACCAAGGGCCACCTTGGAGACATCCAAGACTCTAGGGTCCCAAACTCCTCTGGGCTTCTGCCTCTTCTCTTCCCCATTTGGGTCGACAACCATGAACTCCCTGGAGAAACTGCTGGTATGGCAGTCCATGTAGATTGTGGTGGTCTGAGCTCTAAATGTGTCTGTAAAGGGTGTGTATCCCTGCGGCATCAAAAGGTGAATTGGGCTGAAACCGGTTTGGCTCAGTGGATAGAGCGTCGGCCTGCGGACTGAAAGGTCCCAGGTTCGATTCCGGTCAAGGGCATGTACCTGGGTTTCGGGCACATCCCCAGTAGGAGATGTGCAGGAGGCAGCTGATCAATGTTTCTCTCCCATCGATGTTTCTAACTCTCTATCTCTCTCTCCCTTCGTCTCTGTATCAATAAAATATATTAAAAAAAATTTTTTTTTTAAAAAAAGGTGAATTGGAATTGCCCTGCAGGATGAGGGGATGAATTGCTTCCCTTTTAGGCAGAGCTTAGGATCTGAAAGGCATGCTAGGAGACTGTGTCAATGGGAAGAATTTGGTCCATTTTTTTTTCTTTTAAAAATGTTTTTATTGATTTTAGAGAAAGGAAGGGAGAGGGGTATATATCAACATCAATCAACTGCCTCCTGCACACCCCCTCCTGGGGATTGAGCCCGAAACTGGGGAATGTGCCTTGACTGGGAATCTCTTGGTTCATGGGTTGATGCTCAACCACTGAGCAATAGCAGGTCAGGCCTGGTCTGTT
Organism: Myotis davidii; assembly: GCF_000327345.1. Taxonomy (NCBI): domain Eukaryota; kingdom Metazoa; phylum Chordata; class Mammalia; order Chiroptera; family Vespertilionidae; genus Myotis; species Myotis davidii. The sequence goes on from NW_006283136.1 coordinate 1,415,370, forward strand.
TCTTTAGTAACAGGGTAACTGGTGAGAAAGCAAGTCACAGACTACAAACACGGGAGGCATTTACAATGAAGTGGGGAGGCATCTAGTAGGAGCAGAAAGGACCCAGTTTTCTCTGCTCCCAGACTCCTTCTACAGAAATGAGGGTGCGCGTATGTGTGTGTGACTTAATTCTTATCCACTCCTTCCACAAAAATGAATTCTCTTGACTTCCCCTTCTCTTGATTTCCTTTCTTTCTTACTAAATGGCCAGTTTGTCTAGAAATTTCATTGTTTCCTGCACTTCCTCCCTTTTTGTCTCTTCTAGAAAAAAAACAGAGTATGGTATTTATGTTGAGGTATGGATTTGGGCTGGGGACCGCTAACATTGTGCTACTCTGATATCCAGAGACCGATGGGTGGGACTGAGGCCAATGAGGCAGACAAGACAGTAGACTGAACAAGCTCTTTGGTCTCATCACTGCCAGGGGCCAAGGAAAATCCAACGAATGGCCTCTAGTTGGGAGAACGATTTCTCCTCTGATGGGAGAGGAGGGGTAGGATGCCAAACCAGGACTTTGGTCATTAGGGGATGGGACCTCTGGCCTCAAGGAGGATTACACAGCACCTCTGATGGGAAGGCTGGGGGATGGGATGCCCAATGAGAAGTCTGACCATAAGGAAAGTGGAGGACAAGCTAGTTAGCTCCTCCATCCCCAGGGTAGGTCTCCAGCCCTCTCCAGCTTCCTGTGACTATCAGAAAAGCCAGAGTATAAATTCTGTTTGGTTACCCGCCAGTCTAAAAGCTTCTCCTGTGGCTTTGGGCTTTCTGATTGAATAACTGTGTTGCCTAACCAGAGGTGATCAGAAATTCAGTCGGAAGCCTCAAATGACCTGACCCTCTAAAACGGGAAACAGGAATCCAGGTAGCTTGCTACTGCGTAGGCAGCAGTCCTAACACCCAGCGGTGGCGTAAGGAGTGGGAAGGCAGGCATCGAAGATCAGGCCTGGAAAATGCCATGGAAAGCTGCGCATGGACTTGGGACCTGGAGTTAAGCACCTGTGTTCACATCCGGCTCCGTAAGGCCATGGGCAGCTTAAGTAGCCTCCCTTTCCCTATGAATGGTGAGGATTAAATGAGAGAACCCACTCAGAGTGCAATTGGCAGGTGCCAACACAGAGTAAGCACTCAATGTGTGTTAACAGATGATCCACCCTGCGGGTGGGAGAAGTACCACACTCATACCCGTTTCTCAGCTCGCACATTTAATCAGAGGGTTTGGCGTCTACTGCGTTGTCTTTCCATCCATGATCTCCGCTGGAAGCAGAGCCCCACTGCATCAGAGCAGAGGCAGCAGCATCCATCAGGAGTTTTAGTATCCTACGTGGAGGGCAGGCTCTCCTTCGGGCTGTGGCACGGTCCATGGCTCTTGCGGGTGGTGGGTCGGGGCCCAGCTTATCTTCATTTCTGTTGGGCTTCGGGGTTCCCTTCATTCACTGCCCCCGTCCGCTCTCAGGGCTCACCGCCTGTGCCCGCCTGGCCTGAGCTCTCTAATGCGTGGAGCTCTGCAGGCCGACAGGAGTCGGAGGAGAAGCCGTGCGCGGGGCTGGGGATGACTCCTTAGCGTCGAGGCCCGTGTCCAGCCGGAAGGGAGAGGGGCGACCTCGGTTAGTGGTTTGCTCCCGGGCCCCGCTGGCTACCTGGTGGTGGTCCCGGGCGCTCGCGGAGGCCGCGGCGGAGCTCCCGAGTGAAGGTGTCTCTGAAG